>NC_056725.1:1905732489-1905837489 GCF_019279795.1 Protopterus annectens
CTGTGGGAGTCTGGTTAATTGTAGAAGACTAGCATTATCATTTTTGGGAAATTCTTGGGCCAGTAGCACTAAGAAAGCTTACTTGTCATGCATCCAGGTTTTCAATGCATTCTACAGGTCTTGGATCCCTGGTCCCAGACCATGGGGAGTGCAGTCGTTGCTACAATATTTAGTGGCTAGGTCCAAAGCCGGGGAATTCACCTAAAACTCTCAGAGTACACCTGGCAACTTTGGGATAGTTTAAGCATTTATTTGACCTTCAGGCTGTGTCAGGACATTGCATTATGGGGAGGATAGTTAAGTGTTTAGAGAGCATGTGGATACCATCCCAGGATTCCAGAAAACCTATTGAGAGACAACTGCTTTCCCTTGTTATTCAAGGTCTTTACAAGACCATTGGTGAATTTCACTTGTTTGTCTCTGTAGCTGCTTTGTTCACCTCTTTGTATGTGAGTGTTTTCCATACCATTGAACTTCTCCTTTACCTTTATTGGGGAGGAGCTTGTCATCCACAGGGAGTTTGTCACAGTTTGTTTAATGAAATGCAAGACTGATCAAGTTGGTAAAGGTCAGCAGGTGTGTCTGGACAAGACCAGTGGGCTAGTCACATGCCCTGTGCTTTGGGTCAGTTTGCTATTTAATATTACATCCTTAGAGAAAAGGTCAGGCTTGGTTTTCATGAATGTCTTAGGCAGGACTTTTAACCTATTAGAGATTAATGCATTTCTTAGACAGACCTTGGCAGGGAAAAGTATTCACCTACAAGGTTACTGCTCCCTTTCCTTCTGGACAGGTCATATCTCAGACTTGGTCATGGAAGGTTATTCAAAGAATGTGAAGTTGAGTCTCTGATGCCTTTTTGTCATACATCCAGCATTATTTTTTCTTTCTGCTGCAGGGAATGAGTTGATTTGGCTCTTGTGCCATTATTTTATTCAGACAGTATCCATCCTAGCCTTGCCCACCTGGCTGGTCACTGAAGCTCCTTTGGTAGTAACAGGTGGTCAGTTCATTCTTTTTGTTTCCCTGGTTTCCCTGGTCTTAGTTGATTTCAATTTTGGGAAATTTGGCATAAGATTAACATGAGAGAAGCCTTGCCCAGCATTGTGATAATTCACCTCAGGTGAAATGATCTGGGTCAAGCCCCTAATAAGATAATGTTGGCCAGAATCTTATCTGATATGGACCACTTGTGGCAGCTATATCCAAAGGTAGCTTTCTTTTGGTCTGCCATCATCCCTAGATGGTACTGGAAGGGCGCCAGAAGGCCTAGTGCAATTGAGACAGTCAGGCATTTTATCAACAATGGAATCAAGCAAACTGCTAGCCAAATTGGTTTCCAGGTGATGAAGCACAGTGATATTGACAGACTGGAGCTAGAGTCCTATGACTTGGACATTCATTTAAATAACATGGGTTTTGATTTGTTTAATTTGGATATGGTTGTTTCTATTCAAAAAATCTTTCAAAGCTTAACTTGGTTTCTTTTATAACCCAGAATTTATTTACAAGGCTGTTGATTTGTGGGAAATGGCATGGCATGCCGGGTTGGCAGTGACCTTATGGTTGCCTCCCCTTGTGTTCCCCCTATTCTTGTTCAGCAGCCTTGACTCTCCTCAAACTGGAACCAGATTTGAGACTGGTGGCCATATCAAGGGGTAT
This sequence comes from Protopterus annectens, assembly GCF_019279795.1. NCBI lineage: Eukaryota > Metazoa > Chordata > Ceratodontiformes > Protopteridae > Protopterus > Protopterus annectens. Next base: position 1,905,734,152 of record NC_056725.1, read on the forward strand.
GTGGCTTGTAAGTATGAGTTAAATGGGTTTGCCACCAGGTCTGAGGTAGCTAAGAATAGGCATCCAATTTTCTCTGAAGTGGCAGCCGGAACAGGTGGGTGTATGCCAACTGGCTTGAGGTGATGGTTTGATGGTATTTGTTGATATACTGCATATGAATTATTTATGGCGTCACTATTGGTTGTCCTTGTTTGTTATATAATAAAAGGTCACAAAGTCAATCTGGTGTGTTTTATGATTTGGCTCACTGGATAATGACAACTTACCTCTGTAACGACCCATTGTCCGTGAACAAGAGTCATCACTGGGGTTGGGTGGAGACGCATACTCCCTATTTACTGGAATGGCCCGGAAATTGTAGTTTATTGGCTGTTTGGGCAGTTTTTCCATCCCTTTCAACTTTCTGGTTTAAAAGCCCATGTTTGCACTTGTTTCCCACCTTTTCTGTAAGTAGGCTAGTCCAGATACAGATCTGCTGTATCCAGGACTGTTTGTAAGCTTCTGAGCCCCCCCAAGCCTTTATGTGTTGGAGGGAAGCCTTCTAGCTTATCAGTGGGAGTGTTAAGCACTAGGTAGCCTATCTACCTGAAGAGGAGTGGTTTCTGGCCCAGAAATTGTAGTTTATTGGCTGTTTGGGCAGTTTTTCCATCCCTTTCATCTTTCTGGTTCAAAAGAACCATGTTTGCGCTGGGCAGTGGCGCTGAGCTGAGGTAAACTATTACTGGTGCCAGAAAGTCTGCTCTTCAGTTTTTCCCTTAGATCTTGCTTGTTCTTTCTCTCTTGCACTTCAAATAGCTTAATTGCTTTGCACTTCAACAGGTTTTTTAGCAATTATTGTAGCACTCCTAAGTGCCATCAGCAATAGTCATTCTTCACGGAAATAGTTGAAGTACTTAGTATTTATGACCACCCCTCCTGGCATGATTAAAGGGCAGTTTCTGTGCTTTCCTCCTATAAACCTGGTGCACTTGGGCATTCTGAGGCAGTGTAACAACTACCTCATGTACACAGACAACCTTCTCTTCTTACCTCCTAACACTCAGACTTGTTAGAGATGCACCTATATCACCAAATTGGAAGCTATGCACTCTCCAACCAAGACCGGACTAGCTGGTCAAGAGGAGAAGGTCAACATCTGCACCACACCACATGGAACTCATAGCCCTCAAGAACACCCACTATCACAGCTCTAACATAAAATCACAAACCACACGCCAACCTTTTTAGAGGCTGTCAATAGAAATTTACCCAAACAGCAGAGACTTCCAAGACAAAAATGCACTTGACCACCAAAACACAGCACAAACTGCAGGACACATAGCTCACCTCCACAGTGTGCCCTTCAATCTCAGCCTCTAAGGCTAAACACCTTGCCCAATACACTAATCATAGGTGACTTAATAATGAGGCACATAGATGTCCCACTCACTAGGTTGAATAAGGAGAAGGTAACAGCCAGCTGTCTATCAGGTGCCAGAATCCGACACATAACACATGCACTCCACAACAAGTACAAGTATGACTCTGTCATTTTCCATGTGGGTGTGAATGTCCAGAGACACACCTCCTGGACTACATGAAAAGAGAAATGGTGGAGCTCTTGGATTATGTGGCCCAGGCAGGTAAGGCACTAGCCCTGAGCAGTATCCTACCATCACCCAGAATGAAACCACAGTACAAACAAAAAATGATTGACTTCAACAATTGGCTAGGTTTCTGGTGTCATTCTAAGGGGATCCAATACATGTCTGCTTGGGATGACATGATTGACAAACCTCGATGGTTTGCCAGAGATGGCCTGCATCTATCACCCCTGGGTTTTTGAGTACTGGCTAAGGCTCTTGCCACCCCATAGTGTCTTTTTTAGGGGGTGTTCTGAAGACCAAATTACCACCATAACAGCTATAAATAAATGCAGTCTGAGGGTTATGCTGCTCAATGCTAGAAGTCTAAATCTCAAGATGCACTCACTTGAAGCACTCCTCAAAATGGAGAATATCGACATTTATGCTGTAACGAAGACCTGGTTTAAAGCAGCAGAAAGCACCCCTGCACTACCAGGCTGTAACTCATTCCACACATTTTGGCCCTGAAACACGGCCCAAAGCTCCAAAGGCAGTGGTGTCTTCATATTCATAAAGGATATGCACACCGCCAGACTAGTAGCCCAGCATAACAACTAACATTGGGTAAAACTGCGATCTAGGTCATAGCCTGCTATAGGTCCCCAACCATGTACCTACACTTTCACTCCATGTTTCTAAGCACCCTGGAATATATCAAGGTGCAACCCAATACTCTCTTACTCGGAGACTTCAACTACCTCTCCATCAACTGGGAAAACTACTCAAGCACCAATACACTGGCCCAACATTTCCTGGAATTCATCAGTTCCAATGCCCTGGACCAGCTCATTCTGACGCCTACTAGAGGAAGCAACATCCTTGATCTGGTTATTACTAACATGATCCGACCATAAACTAATCACCATGGAAATCCACATCTCATCCACACCCCCACACCCCCCGCAAAGGTAACCACCTTGAAAAACTTCTCCAAAGCTAACTTTGGACTCCTAAAAACAGAGGTGGCTAACTTCACGGCACCCATGCCAATGGAAAATAGCTGCATGACTGCCAAATCATACACCATTGCACTGTACGAACATGTACATAAATGCATGGAACTAGCCATACCCAACAGAACCAAGATGCTTTCCTCCAAAAAAGGAAAGCCAATCTGGTGGTTCCTTGCTATTAATAAACTTTACAACAGAAGGAAGAAATGGTTGCAGAAAAAGGTGAAGTCCCTTATTAGCCTCAACAAAAAATTCAGATTCCCTCATCAAATCCTCTAAAGCCAGCTATGAAAGCAGAATTGTGACAGACACTAAAAACAATCACAAAGCCTTCTATAGCTATATCAAGAACCTCCACAGCAATACCCTGATTTGCTCTGAGTTACTGCACAATGGTACCTCCTATTCTGAGCCAACAGATATTGCCAACATACTGGCTGACAGATTCAGTGCCAACTTTACCCCTCTCTCCACCCCCAAAGGGCCAATCACAATACCAGAAGACTGCCAGGCACCCAGAATTACTGCAGCACTGGTTAAAGTTACATTGTCCAAGGCCAAGAATACAGCTTCCATGGGATATGATAATATCCGTGGCTGTGTTCTACATACTCTACAAAGTGAGCTGGCACCACATCTGTGTGCCCTGTTCAGTCACAGCCTCACCTCAGGCTTTGTCCCTACTGAATGGTGCACTGCTACAGTCATCCCTCTCCATAAAGGGGGAGCGACTACAGACCTTGGGAATTATCATCCCATTAGCCTGACGAGTCTGATATGTAAAGCTATGGAGCGCATCATCAGGGACCTGATTAACAAAGATATAGGAAATCTCCAAACTCTAGACTCCATGCAATTTAGCTTTGGGAAAAGGAGATCATGCCTGCTCAACCTGGTTGACTTCTTTGAGTCAGTCACCAGAGGTGTGGATGAAGGTAAGGCAGTGCATACAGCCTACCTCGATCTGGCCAAGGCCTTTGATACCATTCCTCACTCAGGAATTATTGATAAACTCACCAAACTAGGCATTGATCCCTATATCACCATGTGGGTTGCAAACTGGCTCACAGATAGAACACACAGTGTGAAAGTAGTGGACTCCAAGTCAGACTGCTGACCAGTCAAGAGTGGAGTCCCACAGGGATCAGTCCTGGGTCCTCTCCTGTTCGACAACTACTTCTCAGAAGTCCAGGCCAACACAAAGGGACTCTGACTGACCAAGTTCACAGATGACTGCAAACTGGGAGTCATTATTAACTCCCCAAGTGATGCAGACATCCTACAGAAAGGCCTCACTGAGACCAATGACTGGTGTCGAAACCATGTCCTTAAGCTTAACACCAAAGCATGTGTCGTCATCCCCTTTGGTAAAAACTCAGTTCCCACTAATTACCACATAGATGGGAGCCCACTGAACACTGAAGGCATTACAAGAGATCTGAGGATGCAAGTTGACAGCAACCTCTCCTTCGACCACCACATTGCCACTGTGGTCAGAAAGTCCTTCTATGTGGCACATCTCATTACCAAGAGTTTTGCATACAGGAAGAAAGAGGTCATCGTCTCTCTCTCTCTAGTCTTCCTTCATTAGACTAGTCCGAGTATAATGCCCCATTTGGCATGTATCTCACTAGACACCTGCAACAGCTGGAGAGCCCACAGAAGTACCTCACGAAGAGGATCCTAGGCTTTAAACACATGTCCTACACGGACAGACTCAAAAGACTCCAGTTATTCTCTGTCTCATATCGCTTACTTAGAGGTGATCTCTGCTTGACTTACAAAGCCATGTCTGACCCAGCTCTGTTAGAAATGCTATATCTAAAGAAATCCCAATCTTTCTGCACCACACGCTCCAGAGACCTCAACCTCATTACCACAATAAACAGAACATGCTGGAGGGACAGGTTCTTCACCCAGAGACTGCCCATGCTCTGGAACAGACTTCCCATACATGTCAAGCAGAGCACCTCGCTGTCCCTCTTTAACAGAAATCTTGATGAGTGGATGAGTAATAGAAAGTTCACCCCAGTGGTTCTACTTGATAGAGGCACTGGGAACTAATGTCAGGCAGCACAATGCCAAGGTACTTCAATGGGCTAGGCTTGTAAAGGCTCCAGGGCCATGAGCCTAGTACACACCTATGAACCTATGAACCTATGAAGTGCTGCTGTTCTTACCTGCAGAATCCATTAGCAGGCATGTCATCCCTCGCTCCCAACCCTCTATGTAGGGTCAGGGGGTGGCCTTATAGCTTCACTTTCCTTGTGCTCCCCATGTTTTTGTTCAGTGGCCTCAGCTCTCCTCAAGTTGGATCCAGATTTGACTGGTGGCCACATCTAGAGGTGTGTGGCTTGTAATTATGAGTAAAATGAGTTTGCCACTGGGTCCGAGGTAGCTAGGAATACGCACCTGGTTTACTCTGAAGTAGCAGCCAGAACAAGTGTGTGTATGCCAACCAGCTTGAGGTGATGGTTTGATGGTATTTGTTGATATGTTGCATATGAATTATTTATGACATCACTATTGATTGCCCTTGACTGTTATATAATAAAAGGTCACAAAGTCAATCTGGTGTGTGTTATGACTCAGCTCAGTGAAAAAAGTACACTATCTCATCCCCATGCATCTGGTTTTATTGTTCTACCAGTACCTGTTTGATATGTTTTATTATTTGTATTAGCTGCACTCAGGATTTGTGTCAGACAGGCATTATGCCTTCACTACAACTTTAATGTGATGTCACTCATTTGCATGCATGCATAATAAACTTATATAATAGTGTTCCACAAAACATCCAACAGAACAGCCAAAGGAAGCCACAAATCAGAGTCCAGTGTAAAAAATATAACTGATGCTTTATTCCAAGAGGTAAGCGCTTTCGTAGTGAAACCACTACTTCATCAGACCATAAAATAACACACATTTCTCCTGTTTTTATCTATTAACTAATTAAACCAATGACCAATAGTAGTTGTTCATCAATAATTATATTAAAATGCTTTTCATGAAGTGCTGTTTAAAATGTGATTTATAAAACAAATGATTAATAAATATAACATCCTATATGCGTATATGTAAAAAATCTATTGCGTGCCTATTTCACAATTCATTTAAACAATTTCATCACAAAAAATGTTTATGTATAAAAATGTTCATCCATTATTTACTTATAAAGTTTCCTATTTTTTTTACTTATAAAGTTTCCTATTTTTTAAGACAGGTCTCAGGGGAATTCTATCGAGTCCCTTCCCCCCTCAGCTTTTAGTCTGATGATCCATCTTGTTTCCGAGGTTTCTGTTTGATTAAGTAGGTCTCCCCCTCTGTCATTTTCACATATTTTCTCAATAACTAAAAACCAGAAATCATGTGTCTGTCCATCAATATTAACGTGCTTTGCCAATGCATTCGTGGAGGCACCTTTCCTGATGTTATTCAGATGTTCCCTTACCCTAGATCTGAGTCTCCTATTGGTTTTCCCCACATAATATGCTGAACAGACATTACATATGGCCAAATACACTATATTTCCAGTATTACAGTCCACTGCAACTTTAAATGAGAATATTCTTCCTGTATCTGGGTGTTTGAAACTGTTGGTGGTGTCTATATATTTACACTAATTACATTTATTACATGGCATCGTGCCCATTATATCTGGGCCATCTCCCTGTTATCCCTGGGGTAACATAGCATTCTTTTTAGAGATTTCTTGTTCTTAAAAAGAAAATTAGGTGTGTCCCCCACTATGTCCCTCAACTCAGCATTGGAGTTCAAAACTGACCAATGTTTTTTTATTGTGTTTGTTATAATATTTGTATTCCTAGTATAGTACATTGGTATCCACACATGTTCCTTCCCCTTCCCTGTTTGAGGTCTCTCAGTGTTTCCCACTGTATTGGATTTAAAATAGGGTTTCCCTACATCTTTCCTCCAGCCTTTCGCATTATGCAATGTATCTTCTGTGTTTATATCCGTATATCCCCTCTGTTGTAGCCTCTCCCTTAAGTCCACTAATTCCTGTTCAAATTCACTATCATTAGCTATTAGCCTGGATATTCTCAAGGTCTGTCCCTTGACAACATTTCTAAATACATGCTGGGGATGCATACTTCCCCTATGTAATACTGCATTTGTGTGACATTCCTTTCTATGTATTCTAGTTGAGAGATTGCCAAGACCATCATTATATATTCTAATATCAAGAAATTCAATCTCCTCATTGGAGCATTTAAAATCAAATTTCAGAAACCCAGTGCTCTCATTGATGTATGCACAGAATTCCAATAATTCCTCTTTATTACCTTGCCAAAGAATGAAAAGGTTGTCCACAAAATGCCTGTAGAACCTTAGCTGGGGCCATCTTCCACTGTCAAAAATATATTTGTTCTCCCATGCACCCATTACTAAATGTGCATAGCTGTTCACTGATGGGGTGTCCACTGCCACCCCATCTCCTTGCAAGTATAGTTTGTGTTCAAATAACATGATATTATAGTTTAACACCAACTCCATGAGAAAACATATTAAATCAATCCTTTCTCCAGTATGTCCACCATACATCAATAAATGTTCCCTTAAATATTCAATACCCTCCTGATTGGGTATGGAGGTGAAAAGTGAGTGGACATCTAAGGTAACCATTAACATTCAATGTATCTCCTCATTATGTTCAACAAATTCATACAGATCTTCTAAGAACTGTTTAGAGTCCCTCAATATATATTTATTTCTATTAACTACTTGCCTCAGTTGTTTCTCCACAAAGACTGAGATAGGCTGTGTACTCCAACCATTGCCTGAAACTATTGGTCTTAGAGGCGATGTTATAGGATTTTTGTGGACTTTTGGTAGGCCATGGATACTAGGAACCACAGGATTAGTTATCATAAAATAGTTATAAAGGTCAGGGGGTCAAGGGTAATCTCATTACTAGAAAGGCTATCATACAATGTGTCATGTAATCTCTATAGCATTGCATTCATCTGTTCCCTGTCAATGTTCATATATAGTGTTATCACTCAGTAAATCAAGCATCGCTGTACGGTAATATTCCCTATACATTACAACAACCAGACCCCCTTTATCTGCCTGTTTAATAATGATTTTACTATCAATTTGCAGTGATTTTAAAGCAGTATATTCATATTTACTTAAATTGAAATGTTTCCCTCTGTTTGAATTGCTTTCAAACGCTTCAAAAATATCCTGTTCACATAACTGAACAAATACATCCATCGCAGCGTTATTTGGGGGTATAAATGTGTTAGGTTTTTTAAAAATCATATAGTCATATTGAATTGTTCTTTGAATAGCATTTTTAACAACACATTTCTACTAAATAGTCTCAAGTCAATAATAGCATCTGTTACCTCACAATTTTGTGTTGGTATAAACCATAATCCTTTATTAAGCACATTAAGTTCATCATCTGTAAGCTCCCTACTGGATATATTCCATACAAGGGGGAATTTTTTTACCATGTTTTCTTCGCTCATTTGTACCCCAGGGAGTATGGTTGGCCCTTTTGTTTGGCTCGAACTCTGCTGTACGATCGTTCCCTCATATTCCCCCGACTTAGAGATCGTTTTCTGATGGGGAAAACTTGAAAATCCCCCTTAGGAGTCGACACTGACATTGTTATCTCCAAAATTGTCTCTCCTGCAGATTCCGCATTGTTAACAGCTTTTTCATTTGAATGTTGCAAAATATTTGCGGATGATGCTATAGTGACCACTGGTGTAGGGAGTGCAGTGGTTTTCCTCCTAGCTCCCAAGTCTTTACTTAAAGTTGCAGTTTTATCCGCTGTAATATTCTGGTTAAACTTATTATTGATTGGGGTAGCACCCTCATTCATCATACTCCTTCGATTCTCCAGATGTGTATTGGACCAAACAAATATTTGACCCTCTCTAAAATCATGTTTGTCTCTCTCCAGCTTATTCCATTTCTGTCGCAACAATTTGTTGTCAAATACTGAAGCTGATTCAATAACTTGGCTTAGTTTCTTTTCTACTAAGCTATGTGGGAATTTAGAGAATAAAGTTTTCTGTTTATTATTAAGTGTTATTTGTAGAGCGTTCTCTTCTTTTTCAGAAAATTCTATAAGGAGACGTATATAATTAAAACTCATTTCTAGGTTCAACTGCTGCCATCTCGATAAAAGTTCTGGGCAGCGTTCACCTTGATTGAGCATTTTCAAAATTCTTAACCCTCTCAGAACAACTTGATTTTTCAGGCATGCCTCCATATGATATATCTGAGCTTGCAATCTCTTTATTTTAAACAGAACATCCTCAACTTTATGTATATTTCTAATAAAATCTGCGTAGTCTATTTCTTCTTGATCACCTTCAGTTCTCTCCATAAGAGAGTAAGAGATTCTCTCTGCCTTTTGAAAAGTCCAGAAGCTTTTTTACTGACAACCCCAGAATTCCACTGTGACCTGTCTTAAAAAATAGGAAACTTTATAAGTAAAAATTAGGAAACTTTATAAGTAAATAATAGATGAACTTTTTTACACATAAACATTTTTTGTGATGAAATTGTTTAAATGAATTGTTTGATATAAATAGGCACGCAATATATTTTTTACATATACGCATATAGGATGTTATAATTATTAATCATTTGTTTTATACATCACATTTTAAACAGCACTTCACGAAAAGCATTTTAATATAATTATTGATGAACAACTACTATTGGTCATTGGTTTAATTGGTTAATAGATAAAAACAGGAGAAATGTGTGTTATTTTATGGTCTGATGAAGTAGTGGTTTCACTACGAAAGCACTTACCTCTTGGAATAAAGCTTCAGTTATATTTTTTTACACTTTGGACTCTGATTTGTGGCTTCCTGACCCGTTGGCTGTTCTTTTGGATGTTTTGTGGAGTATTACTGAACTTTTGTTTTACCAGCAGCTCACTTATCCTAACCACTATTTGGTTTGTGTTACTTATATAATAGTGTGTTGGCTCTTTGCTCATTGGATATTAAAATGTACTGAGGAAGCTCTTCACAGTCACTGAGTTTTTTCTTCAAACACTGGCATTCTGGTGTTTATATATATATATATATATATATATATATATATATATATATATATATATGAGAGAGAGTGAGAGAGAGATGAAGTGATGCTAATTTCAGTCTATTTAGACGCTCTCAAATAACTTACCTCTCATCTTCCTCACTCTCCTTCTTCTTCCTGTTCCCATAGTGGAATGTAATATGTACTTTATAATGTCAAATACTTGTCATGTCTTTACTCCTTGCATCGGTTGTACTCCATGTAAATGTATGTCTTTGTTTCTAATTTTATGCATCGTTATATATTATTATTAAGATACATCTTCTCTTTTGCTTTCTTGTTATATGTATATGCATCTTTATCTTATGATTGTAGCTTCTATAGAGCTTTTCTCTCTCAAACCTCTCTGAAAAGGAACTGAATTGTCAGCCCATTTGGACTATCCCTGTAAACAAAACCAAATAAGCAAAGAAACAAACAAATAAATACATACATGAGTACCATTTTATTACTGGGTAAGTGAGAAGATTCAGTATAGACTGTATTCTGGTTTAACTCAAGCACAAAGCTAAACAATCTTTTACTGAGTACAAATACATAGCTAAATGAACCATAAGCGTAACAAGTACTAACAATTCATTTATCTGTGATGACATGATTATTTATCTCCCTCAGGATACCAAATGAAAAGCAGTCTTATTAAAATTCAGTTTAGTGAATTGTGCTTTGCATCTATAAATATATGTAGGTTTGCATGTATCAGTCCTTCTAACAATGCAACAAAGAATCCGAAGGACCTTTTTTGTAAAAACTGACCCAAACTCTTGTCTAAGTAATAAATGCCTTGGGGAACAAGTATTCATCTAACATCTATTGAATATTAATTGTTTTCTTATAGCATTGAGAAAAAACATGTATTGTTTGAATTCATCATTTTATACGTTACTAAACACAGGGGATCTGTACCTGCCTTAGGCCAGTTTAATTAATGCAAAAGTCCAAAATTCAATTTTCAGCCACAGGACAATACTTTTTTTATTGGCTACCTCACCACCTCAGCACATGTATGCACATTATACATGTGTGAGTACACACACACACACACACACACACACACACACACACACACACACACACACACACACACGCACGCACGCACGCATGCACACACACACACACACACACACATACACACACAAACTCACACACACTTACAAAAACACAAACTCACACACTCAAGCACACATTCACACATACACACGCACACACTGCCAGTCTTAGCAACATGTTCATTTGTGCTGTCAGTATACATACTGTCATGAGCATTTAATTTCTTTGTATTTGTCACTATACCCGCCCTTGCTCTTGTAGTCTATTATGATATTTTGTTACCTGAGACTCTTGAGGACATTTTTCAATAGTGTTTTTGTTTCATTTAAATAAAAGCAGTATTCAATATAAACCAAAGAAGTCTGGAGTTAGCAGGCTTTATGTAGGTAATCTGATTTTTAAAGTGGCTTCCTATCCTCTTTCATTGCTATTGTCTATTGTATAAGCTATTTATGTACTCTTACCACCCCCACTGTTTTCCATACATCCATGATACTGAGTGCTCACCAGCAAATCAGTGTTGGTCTTGAGTAAAACTTCTTTACAACAGCTTAGAATCCTAGCCTGTGTTCCAGAAGTGATTTACTTGCATCCAGTGCCATCCAGCAAAGTTAAGTACCTTTGCTTGTTAAACTGCACTTGCTTAGGTTATTTTGAGTGATCACTACTGTTTCCTCCATTTATGTGTACATTGAACTGTATTTCTGTAAAACAAATGCTCTTTCTCTCCCTGTTACTGCTGTATGACTGCCTTGAAATTGCCTTCAGCAAGGGATTTCCAGCTAGCTCTTTAATTGGTTTGTGGTAGCATTGCACTTGTGAGTCTCTTCTTCTGTGTTTTTACATTAGGAGGACAGGGTTTATTCATCTTGGGGCAGGAGATGTTTGCCTGGTCTATCTGAGTTGTGAAATACATAAAAAGACTCAGTGTAATCATTTTATTGCCCACAGGGCTCATTCGTTTTCTGTTTTTTTTCTGTGCTGCTATAAATTTTGAGCATTTGCATGGTTTAGCATTGTTGTGTAGAGTTACAAACACTTGAAAAGCAAGCTTTCCCTGTAGAACAGTCCATAAAACTATACCCTGTAAAGGAGCAATACAGAGCAAATACCTTGATCGCTGACAAGCTTAGAGCAGCTAGCTGGGCATCAACTGGCAATACTTACAGATTTAGTAGAATTCACTTTATGTTAGTAGAATTTAACAGTTTAAAATTATCTGCCACAATAAAACATTATTAGTCTACACCAACCAAGTACCCTTAATAACCTTCTAACCTCAATATACTACTCCCTTGTAGCTCACCAGTCAAGAGACTGGACATATAGATATACAATTTTTTAACTTCTCTGTAGCCAGCGTGGTGGATATGGGCATCTTGAAACAATATAGCAGTTGTCTCATGTTTACCAACAATCACTTAATCCTTAAAGAAGCAGGCACAGAATGTGAGAAGTGTACTTACACAATGACACTGAAGACTAAACTGTCAAATACAAGTGCACATCAAGTTGCTGAAACCACGCACAGAGCACTCAACTCACACAGCACACAACACACACACACACACACACACACACACACACACACACACACACACACACACACACACACACACACACACACACACACAGACTAAAGTATGCTGAGGCACTTAGAAGGAATTTTCCTAAACAACAAAGATTGCCTAGACTGCCCATTGCCAAAGCTATACCTCAGCAAGCCCAAAGGCACACACAAAAAAAAAAACAATTAACATCACACTCTCGGATAGTCTCAGTGGAGCCCCTTAGGCAAGCAATCACACTTCATAGGACACCCGTCATAGAGGACTCCATTGTAAGATATGCTGATGCCCCTCTAACCAGGTTGAACAAGGAGAAGATAACAGTTAGTTGTTTATTTGGAGTCAGGATTCAGTAAATCAAGCACACTACCAAGTCATTACATCACAGGTACCGGTATGATTCTGTTATCATCCATGTAAGTGTAAATGACCTGAGATGCACCTCCTTGGACTATATGAAAAGACAGATGTTATAGAACTTTCAGATTATTTGTCTCAGGCAGGTATGAGCCTAGCACTGAGCAGCATATTACCATCACCGACGATGATGCCACGATATGAGCAAAAATTATTGATTTCAACAGCTGGCTGTCTTTCTAAGGGGATCCAACATTTTTCAGCTTGGGAAGACATGGTTGACAGACCACACTGCTTTGCAAAGGATGGTCTGCATCTTTCTCCTCTAGGCTTTCAAATACTGGCTAAAACTTTATCCACCCCCATAGTGCCTTTTTTTGGGGAATGCTGAATTGACACATTTACTGACATAGCAAAATCAACTCAACTGAACCTCAAAGAGGTTACTGCTCAATGCTATGAGTGTAAATAAAATACTACACTCCCTCCAAGTACTCCTTACACTCAAGAATATAGACATCTGTGCAGTTAATGAGGCATGGTTTAAAGTGGCAGAGAGTACCCCAGCAGTGTAAGGTTTCACTACCTTCTACACTTTTAGACAAGTACTGCATGAACAATAGCTAAAGGTAAAAGTGTCTCATTATATATCAATAACAAGCATACTCCAAGGGTGGTCAGCGTAGTGGACCTTGTGCTCACAAATATAGGGGAACGCTAACCCCCCATGTCTCATCCTCCCTGGTAAGGTCTGACTATAAAGCTGCCTCTTTCAATGTCAAAATTAACCCCATAATCCCATTAAAACCAATAACAGGAATTATTCCAAGGCAAATTACCATTTACTAAGTGATGGCTTGTCAAAATTCAAACCCCGAGAAAACAGCAGCATATGTTGAATTGTTCTCAGAAACTCTGTACAACAATGTCAATGGCTGCATAGAGGCTGCTGTACCTACCAGAATTAAGTTCAGAACTAGCCATAGAAACAAACCTCCCTGGTGGCATTCCAGTTTAAACAGGATATTTAACAAAAGGAATATATATAATATATACTATAAACCTATGTCATATGTGAAGACTGGCAGAAAAGGGGTGAAGGCCGCCAGCCTAGTCAAATATAATTTGATACATAACTCTGGCATTTGTAAATATAAATGTAAAATACAGACTTGTTCTTAAATAAAAGAAAACACTGTAAAATGTGAGCTTCAAGATTGTAGCAGCATTGTCATCTGTTGTAAGGAAAACTAAGCCAAGCATTTCAAATGTTCTTTGAAATTAAAATTATGTCTTGTAGGTTCTTTGATCTGTACAGCTCGGAGTCATTTGGTCTGGGCTATCACATTCTTTCTATTGTTTTAACTTAAGGAATAATTACTAGAGTGCACATATGAAATGTCTTTTATTGTTGTAGTTTCCTGAGCAGTTGTTAGATTGTTCAATAATGTAGCCTGTTGGCCTGGGAACTCTAGACTAAGTGTCAAAATGATGTAATGTGTATACTGGGAAAGCCTAAGTGTCAAATGATGTAATCTGGGAGGGCCCAGCAGAAATGTTTGTTAGTGATTTTAAACTATTGCCCAGAGAGAGACTGTAAGCATTTTGATCTTGAAATATAACTCTCAGCACTGCCTTGCTCTATGAAAGTTTGTTACTAAAGAAATATGTTTTCTTGTAGAAATAGCTAGGACTATAAAGATTAGACTTGTGTTTTTCTGTTATATCAGAACTTTCCTACTGTACTGTTTTAAGTTTCTGTGTGATCTCTGAACTCTTGGAGAGCACTGTGGTGTAGTAGTATTGACTTGTGTTTTTAATTATTTATTGTTAAATATTTTAAAAACCTTTTACCTGTGGCTAGTTTGTGTAGAGTTAAGTTAAGCTCTAGAGTACACTGCATATTTATAGAGTTTATTGTACAAGACCACTACAATAAGCATTAGACTGTTTAGTCACACTTGCCAATTGGATAATAATATTGCACAGTAATAATTGGACACCCTTTTAAGGGCCTTTGGGTAGCTGATAATTATTAGCTAATGGTGGTAATTACTACCATATAGTCTGGGTAAAGGGGCACAGCTGGAAATCTGTGTCAGCCTTTCCCCAGGAGTGTCTGTGAAGTTGTATAAATACTTATCTCAAAGTGTGTGTGTGTGTGTGTGTGTGGTGTGTCAGCTACATGGACAAGGACACGAAGCACTGGTGGGACAGAGAGGGTACTGGAGGTTAGCTTTCCCGCTAGGCTGAGATCTGGACCCTATAGCTATGCCAGAGGGGAGTCTTACTGGGGACCTGGGGAGCAAGGGAGCAACCAGCCCCAGACTGACTGTGATCTCTGTGTGCACTTAAGGGAAATTGTACTTTACTGTGTGTATTTGTTATCCTTTCCTCTTATATGAGACACCCTCCTTAGTGTTAGTGGTAAGGACTGAGGCTCCTTGATTGCTGGGCCAGAGCACGGCCGCCACATTGTGGTGGCAGTGGTTGGGATAAGATATTCACATTGTGGTTTGCAGTGGTGGGATCCACTTCACATACTAATTGGCTTGCAATGGTGTGGGTAGAGTGAATCCTGTAGCTTATATACAGTGATCTCTGAGTTCAGATCACAATTGTTTTATTTCTTTTGTTAGCTTAGTTAGTCAGGGTGAGCGGGCAGCATGTCAGCAGAGGAGTATGGAAAGCTGACAAGGAGCCAGCTGGTGGAGATGTGCCAGGCTAGGGGACTTGTGCATGGAAACATGACTAAGGCAGACCTGATTGCAGCCTTGGCAGAAAAAAACTTCCTTAGCTGCTAAAGGTCTTCCCAGGTGCAAACAAGTGAGAAAAAAACAGAAAATAGTCCTGAGTTGACCACCACAAAGCTAGAAAATAGCCTTGAAACCTTAATGTTGAAAATTTTAAAACGTTAGGATTTATTTAAACATAAAACTTCATTTAAAACCAAAGAGATTGACTTTTTGGATGTTAAAATTAGCTATGATGTCACGGAAGGTCTCCGAACAGGAGTACATCACAGGGAAACATGGCATAACCATTATTTATATCACCATAGTATGCACCCAAGTCATATCTACAAGAATATAATGGAAAATCAAAGGATGCGCCTATCTAGGTTATGCCCTGAGGAAAATATATTTAAGGAGGAATGTGAATTGCTCAAAGGACATCTTAGAAAGAGAGGCTATAAAGAATCAGATCTGAATAAACCAATAGATATCACCTTCAGAAAGACTAAAGGTTGTCCCTACTATTTAACAGCATCTGATGATGAACACAAAGCTAAACCCCAGGAGAACCAGCAAGGGCAGAAGATTAATTGTTTGCTCACCTACAGCTCAGATAATCAGCAAATTTGTGAAATTATTAATAAATATTGGCCGATACTCCTGGAAGATGAGAAGCTTAAAGCATTAGTGGGAGAAAAACCAAGATTCGTTTATAAAAATAAAAAGAACTTGAAACAGTTACTTTGCCATAAAGATGGTCATCATAAAAGATTCCCTGAACCCACAGGAATGAGAAAATGTGGGAGATGCTAAGCATGTTCCAGGATTTAGGCATCTAGTAAATGGCAAAAAATATAATTTCAAGGTATCTGCCAGATGTAACACCAAACATCTAGTATACTTAGCGACCTGTAAACAGTGCACAGCATTTTATATAAGGAAAATGGACCAATGCTTCAAGGACCGTATTTTAAGGCACCTTAGAGATATTCTACTTGAAGAAGTTCAAAATAGTTTGGCCAACCATGTGAAATGTTTTCCTACACATTCTTTCTACTTCCAGGCTGTGGATATAATTATACCAAGTCCCAGAGGAGGAGATGTGAAGAATATAACAGAAACCTGAGAAATAAAATGGATCGCTAACTTTAGAGCACACAAGTATCCAGGGTTAAATGCTGTAGTTCCCCTTAAACCTGTGTTAAAAAATAGGCAAATATCCATTAGTTGATTATCTGAGGAAGGCTTGCTCTTTAAGTGTTTAATGAACTGAAGCTACTGAAGGCGTGTCCAAAATAAATGTTCCTGATAGGTACATGGATGTTTAAAACATTCAACACAAACCTAAAAGATTTACTGAACTGAAGAAGGCCTGAATAGGTTGAAAGTGCTTTTCTTCTTTTTTGCCCTTTGGTTATAAATGAAGTTTTATGTTTAAATAAAGCCTAAAGTTTTAAATTTAAAACATTAAGGTTTCAACGCTATCTTTTAGCTCCATGGTGGTCAACTCAGGAATATTTTCAGTTTTTTTCTCACTTGATTGCAGCCTTGGTTACAGCTGCATCAGAAAACAGCATCCAGGAGGACAATTAGACTGGCAGTGGAGATACAATATCCTCGGAGAATGGACAGCTCAACCTTTCTGCAGTGGACTTAAAAATCCAGCTGGAGCTAAAGAGACTTGAGTTGGAGGCCAGGCGTTTGGAGATAGAAGCCGAAGAAATGGAGCGTCACAGGAAGCATGAGAGGGAAATGCTGACTCTTTGCCAGAGTCATGGAGGTAATGGGGAAGGGAGTAACTGGACCCCAGAAGCACAACAGGTCAGTAAATTTCTTCTGCAATTTAAAGAGGGGGATAATTTTGATAGTTTCATTCATATGTTTGAGAGGGTATCTAAACAGTATAGTGTTGACCAAAGGCTCTGGGTACGGTTCCTGACCCCTTACTCCATGGGAAAGCTGTAACTGGTATATCACAAATGCCTGACTCAATCTGCTTTGATTATACTGCTGTAAAAAAATGTCTTTTAGAATGTTTTAAAGATAACACCTGAAATGTATAGGAAAAAGTTTTGTGAGCATAGATGCAAGGAAGATGAAAATGTGTGTGAATATGTTGCTGAAGTGAGCACTTATTTTCATAGTTGGGCAAGTGGATGTCAGGTCACCACTTTTGAAATGCTGGCAGGCCTTTTGGTGAGGAAACAAGCCCTTAGCACTTTGCCTGAGGACATTAGGATCTGGTTAGCTGACAGACAATGTGCTACTTCAGATGAGTTGTGGAAGAAGAGAGACCTATACCCGGCAAGCAGGGCAGCCCTGCACAGGAAGGGGACCCCCCAGTACTGCTCATGGGTCTAAAGGAACCCGTGGTGGGCAGCACAGACTGCCCCAACAGAATCTGCCAGTAGCAGGGTTAGCTACTAGTCCAGGTGCACATCCAGGAGCTAGGGTTAAATGTTTTGAATGCAACCAGTGGGGCCATGTAGCATCAAGGTGTCCATGGAGGCAAGGTGGGGAACCAAAGGTGAGGGAGCCAGTAAGTGGGAAAGACAAAATGCCAATAGTAGGTTGTCTTGAAACAACAGGGGTATGGAACTACCATCCTGCAGATGTCCTGAGAGGGAAGGATTTGGATGAGGCAGTACCATGTACTTATGCAGTTACACACAGTGAGGCTAGGAGACAAGCATGTGGGTCTGGTAGCCTGGGGGAGACCCAGACAGACTGCATACTTGCAGCCAGTACTGGTGAGGTGGTTACTTCAGGAAGGGAGCTACTTTGTAGCAGTGAGACTGAATGTGAGCCACAGCTGCTTATGGATACTGATGTTCCCTTGGACAGGGTGACTGCAAAGGTAAAGGTGAGTAGTAGAACCAAGGCTGACAGTGAGGCACCACTGTCAGAGGATGCCAGACTTCCTGTGGAAGGGGAGCTGGGAAGGGTTACAAGGAGAGAGTTGAGACATGCTCAGCTCTCAGACCCTACATTGCAAGGCCTGAGGCAGGTAGCTAGGGAGGCACCTGATTCTTAAGGGAAGGGGGAATCTGTATACTGGGACAAAGGATTACTATACAGAGAGTGGACCCCTGAGGGAGGGTTAGAAGGTGACAGAGTACAGCAGTTTGTAGTACCTAGAGCCTGCCATCTGGTGCTTCTAGCCATAGCCCATGATATTCCTTTTGCAGGTCATATGGGCATGAAACATACAAAGAAGCTTATTATGCAAAACGTCTGTTGGTCTGGAATTTCCAGAGATGTAACAGGGTACTGCAGGACCTGTGAGCAATGCCAAAAGGTAGGCAAGGCAGGAGACAAGGTGAGAGCTCCTTTGATGCCTTTGCCTGTGATTGAGAAGCCATTTCAGAGGCTAGCTATGGATATTGTGGGTCCTCTGAGTACCCCAAGTTCCACAGGGAAAAAGTATATCCTAGTGATAGTGGATTATGCTACACAATACCCTGAGGCAGTGGCTTTGCCCTCCATTGAGTCAGAGAAGGTGGTAAATGCTTTGTTAGAGATTTTCCGCAGGGTAGGTTTCCCAAAAGTAATACTGACTGACAGAGGTGCCAATTTTATGTCAGACCTGCTGGCTTGTCTGTGAAAGTCCTATGGTGTGAAGCACATGAAGAGCACCCCCTACCATCCCCAGACTAATGGTCTTGTTGAAAGGTTAAACTCTACAATCAAATCCATGCTATGGGCATTTTCAGATCAGTTTAAGAGGGAGTGGGACAAATATTTGCTCCATCTGTTGCTTGCTTACAGACAGATTCCCCAGGAATCCACGTTTTTGTCCCCCTTTCAGTTGCTGTATAGGCATAGGGTGAGGGGACCTCTAGATTTAATTTGAGATGAGTGGGAAGGTGAGTGTGAATCTCACAAGGAGTCTGTTGTGGCATATGTCCTAAACCTCAGGACAAGGCTCAGGGAACTCATGGGCTTGGCCCAGGAGAACCTGGCAGAAGCCCAACAACAGAAAAAGGTGTGGTATGACAGGAATGCTTGAGCTAGAGAGTATGCTGTGCGGCAGCAGGTAATGGTTCTCTTTCCTGTCAGACACAACAAGCTGCAAGCAGCTTGGGAGGGACCTTACAAGGTGGTAAGAAAGGTAAGTGATGTTAACTACATGGTGGAACTGCTAGGCAGATGGCAAGGGCACATATTGTATCATGTTAACATGATGAAACCTTACCATGATAGGGAGGCTCTTGTGCTGAACATTTGCAGTGGGTTGCAGGAGGAGTCTGAGTGAGATCTGGTGAGTGATCTCCTCAGTGAGGCTCGGGCTGATACCTCAGTGGTAGGGGTAGCAATGTCCCAGCAGCTATCTCCTACCCAGGTTCGAGAAATCCGAGCAGTGTTGCAGGCATTTGGGGACATGTTCACTGGGAAACCAGGTGCACCCACCTGGTGCAGCACCAGGCAGATACAGGACCCCACAGGCCTATTAGGCAGGCTCATTATAGTGTGCCTGAGAGAGTCAGACAGACTCTGAGCGAAGAGGTACAGGAGATGTTGGAACTAGGGGTGATTCAAGAGTCCAACAGTCCCTGGGCCTCCCCAGTGGTGCTGGTGCCAAAGAAGGATGGCAGCACCAGGTTCTGTGTGGACTACAGGTAATTAAATAGTCACACAGAGTCAGATGTTTACGCCATGCCTAGGACAGATGAGGCCCTAGAGCAGCTGGGTGGGGCTAAGTATCTTACAACCATTGATCTTACCAATGATTATTGGCAGGTACGCTTGACTCCCAGTGCTAGAGAGAAGTTAGCTTTTGTGACTCCTTCTGGCTTGTATGAGTTCACAAAGATGTCCTTTGGGATGAAGAATGCCCCAGTGACTTTTCAGAGGCTGGTGGATAATATCCTAGCAGGAGCAGGAGGGTTTGCCCTTGCTTACCTAGATGATATTGCCATCTACAGCCATTCCTGGCCAGAGCACCTTCAGCATGTCAGGGAGGTGCTGGGCAGACTACATAGGGCAAGGTTGACTATTAAGTCGAGAAAATGTCAGGTGGGTATGGCAGAGGTCTCCTACCTAGGACATAGAGTGGGGAGTGGTAAGATAAGGCCATAACCTGCCAAAGTGGAAGCCATTCAGGCATGGCCTGCACTTCTTACCAAAAAGCAGGTGAGGGCATTCTTAGGGACAGCAGGGTACAACAGAAAGTTCGTCCCTAGTTATAGTGCCATATCTGCTCCCCTCACAGACCTGATAAGGAACAACAGGCCAGATAAAGTAGTGTGGACCCCAGCATGTGAGCAGGCATTCTAGAAGTTTAAAGAAGCTTTGGGAGGACCCCCTGTGTTAGCCAGTCCAGATTACAGCAAATAATTTGTTGTGCAAGTGGATGCTTCGAACCATGGGGTGGGGGCTGCACTTTGCCAGATTTCTTCAGAGGGGGAATACCACCCAGTGGTTTATCTCAGTAGTAGGCTCCAACCCAGGGAGGAATGATATGCAATTGTAGAAAAGGAATGTCTAGCCATAATGTGGGTCCTGCAAAAACGTCAGCCTTATCTGTATGGATGGAAATTCACTGTAATTGCAGATCACAACCCTCTAACTTGGTTAAACAGAGCCAGCCAGCAAAATGCCAAGTTGCTAAGATGGAGCCTGGGGTTGCAAGCATATGATATGTCCATGCAGCACTGTAGTGAGATTAGCGATGCCAATGCAGATGGTCTCTCAAGACAGGGTATGGGGTGAGGTACACCCAGATAGACCTAACCCACTCAAGCGGCATTTATCAGGGGTCACTTGAAAAACTAGCTTGAGTTCTCCAAGGTGGGAGATGTGAAGACTGGTAAGGAAGGGGTGAAGGCTGCCAGCCTTGTCAAATAGAATTTGATACATAATTCTGCATTTGTAAAAATAAATGCAAAATACAGGCTTGTCCTTAAATGAAAGAAAACACTGTAAAATGTGAACTTCAAGATTGTAGCAACATTGCCACCTGTTGTAAGTAAAACTAAGCCAAGCATTTCAAATGTTCTTTGAAATTAAAATGATGTCTTGTTGGTTCTTTGATCTGTAGAGCTCGGAGGCATTTGATCTGGGCTATCACATTCTTTCTATTGTTTTAAGTTATGGAATAATTACTAGAGTGTACATGTGAAATGTCTTTTATTGTTGTAGTTTCCTGAGTGGGTGTTAGATTGTTAAATAATGTAGCCTGTTGGCCTGGGAACTCCAGATTAAGTGTCAAAATGATGTAATGTGTATACTGGGAAAACTCAAGTGTCAAAATGATGTAAGCTGGGAGGGCCCAGCAGAAATGTTTGTTAGTGATTTTAAACTATTGCCCAGAGAGAGACTGTAAGCATTTTGATCTTAATATCCAACTCTCAGCACTGTCTTGCTCTGTGAAAGTAAGTTACTTTAGAAGTATGTTTTCTTGTAGAAATAGCTAGGACTATAAAGATTAGACTTAAGTGTTTTTCTGTTATATCAGAACTTTCCTACTGTATTGTTTTAAGTTTCTGTGTCATCTCTGAACTCTTGGAGAGCACTGTGATGTAGTAGTATTGTCTTGTGTTTTTAATTATTTATTATTAAATATTTTAAAAACCTTTTACCTGTGGCTCATTTGTGTAGAGTTAAGTTAAGCTATAGAGCACATTGCATATTTATAGAGTTTATTGTATAAGGCCACTCTAATAAGCCTTAGACTGTTTAGTCACACATCAATTGGATAATAATATTTCACAGTAATATTTGGACACCCTTTTAAGGGCCTTTGGGTAGCTGATAATTATTAGCTGGTGGTGGCAGTAAGTACTACCGTATAGTCTGTGTAAAGGGGCACAGCTGGAGAATCTGTGTCAACTTTTCCCAGGAGTGTCTGTGAAGTTGTATAAATACTTATCTCAAAGTGTGTGTGGTGTGTCAGCTACCTGGGCAGGGACACGAAGCACTGGTTGGGACAGAGAGGGTACTGGAGGTTAGCTTGCCAGCTAGGCTGAGATCTGGACCATATAGCTTTGCCAGTGGGGAGTCTTATTGCGGACTTGGAGAGCAAGGAAGCAACCAGCCCCAGACTGATTGTGATCTCTGTGTGCACTTAAGGGAAATTGTACTTTACTGTGTGTATTTGTTATCCTTTCCTCTTATATGAGATGCCCTCCCTGGTGTTAGTGGTAAGGATTGAGGCTCCTTGATTGCTGGTCCAGGGCACGGCCATCACATTATATTAAAAACGTAAATCATTTTCTATTTTAGAAAAAGTTTCACTGAATCCTAGAGGAGAACCCTGGATGGGTATTTTAGAATCCAAAGAATTGGCCTGGATTAAACATTAGGTGCTACACATACACCTGGCATCAATGACAACACTTCTGTAGTGCCTATATTCAAGAAAAAAGCTCTCAAATTGTAACTTTAATTAGTGACAGTTTTTAGGATTAATTGTTAATAAATTTTGACCTATGTTATATTTTAACATATTTCAATATATTATATTATATTATATTATATTATATTATATTATATTATGTTATATTATTAATTTTTTATGTTAACTTTTTATGGTCACAATCCTTTTGTATTATTTTAAAGGAATGTATTTATTGAAGTTTTGTTTAAATGTTCATGTGACTGTTTAGTAATATAAGAAAGAAAGGGTTAATGTGTTTACTATGATTTACGTTTTTAATACAATATAGTTTTACAGAAAATTTTCTCTTTAAAAAGTACATTGAATTCCTTTAAATTTATTATATAATTTCATTTGATTTAATTAAGCAATTGATTCAAGGTATGTATTTGGTGTTTCTAACACCATTCCACATGTTCTGAAGAATTCTGTACTACTTTGTAACAGATAAAAAGCACAGTTAATTTCTGTACTTAAAGTTTACTGCTGGATTAAATAAATCTTTGAGGTTCCTTTTAAGTTGTGGCTTCCTTTCTGGGGTTGGTTATTTGAGCTGGTTCATCTCAGTAGTGGATTTTTATTGCTGCTACTAGTTGCTGGCTTTTTTTTTATCCACTATCTGTTTTAATTTCATGGTTTACCAAGAGCCATAGCAACAAGACTTTTTATGCTTGGCCAATCATCACACGCATTTATTGACGGAGTCACAATATACCAGGCTTTACAGCATTAATCGGTCAAGTAGTTCTATTTATACATAACATTTCATATTATGTAGTTGTTCCATGAAATGTTATATAGCCATCTAACTGTTTATCTATCCCCCTAATACTATCTGTAAAGGTAGATGATGGACAGGGGCTATGGTACTGTGAGCCCTTCCTTGGACCAACAACAAAAAAAAAACAAACATTTCACCAAAGCATGGAATCAGTCATCTGTCCAATGGGGATATAGTCTCTTGGGTCACATCAAAGCTACCAAACAGAGTAAGTATAAAAAAGGCACACACATATGAACTACTAGGCATTAGATGCATCTTGGCTCAAGAACATGCAGAGAATATAGATTGCTGCCTGGGGTATGGGCCTACAACCCCCAAACCCATAAATAGATATTGCACTGAACAGTCCAATGGGCATTGTCCTTGACCTAACTCCCAGACAATTTTCTTAATACTCTTTCTGGGTTTCAGTGCACACGCACACAAACACACACACACACACACACACACACACACACACACACACACACACACACACACCTGCAGCACACGCACGCACGCACACACACACACACGCACACACTCATACACACACACACACACACACACACACACACACACACACACACACACACACACACACACACACACACACACACACACACACACACACACACACACACACACACACACACACACACACACACACACACACACACTCTCTCTCTGTCAGATCAGAAAGGCTTGTAATATTTTGCAGAACTATAGCTTTACATTGTGGTCCAAGGTAATAAACTGCCATTATTCCAGATTAGTGGACTGGTGAACTTCAACTTATTATTTCACTCTTGCTACTACGCAAAGTAATTATAAACATATGTGCTAATGAGTCGCAGAGTAGTATGGACAGTTAGAGGTGGATGCCATCAGCTTGTCAGTACTTAGCTATAAATATCATCTTATCAACTAATAAATGAATAAATGATGACCGGCAACAAGTGTTTTAAAAGTGAATAAGTAAAAGCAGTTTTCTTAAAAAATTAGTTGAACAATAAACTAAATACATACTGGGACATAGGACTGCACATGAAAATAGAAAACAATCATTCTGAACAAAACAGAATACAAGAAAGAAAAATACTAGACTTCTCCTCAGTAGCTTTTGAAGTTAAAGAATTACTGAACTATTCTAAAGTGGCTTAATTTTCAGAATGAATCAGGCAGAGATATAGTTACAGAAATACTTGCAAGTCACACTAGCTCACCAGTTCTTCTCTTCTGTACTTTTTTCCTTTCTCTTTATGACTTGTATCTCTTTTGTATACAGACCACACAGTATAATTAAGATACGCTTGTTTTCTGCTTTGAGCTAACTATCTCTGTAAAAGAATCTGCAGATTGTACTTTTAAGTATGGGATCTAGGCCCAATCAGGTCATTGTTCTACTATGTTCAGCATTCATTAGACCTATCATCGAGTACAGTGCCCCATTTAGTGTTTACCTAAATAGGCATATCCTGCAATTAGATTGTCCACAGATGTTCCTCATTAAAATACTACAGGACATAAGTAACATGTGCTATGCAGAACACCTCCATTTCTTATCCCTCTTGTCTCCTACAGGTTGTTGAGGGGAGGTCTATACCTGACATACAAGGCATTGTTGGATCTGACCCCAATGGACCTCCTGCATATCAACAAAAGAAACAGCACCAGAATTACCCATTCTAAAGACTTAAATCTTGCTTGTGATATAAATAGGACCTGCTGGTGAAACAGGTATGTATCCCAGAGACTACCCCTTCTCTGGAACAGGCTCCCCATCCACTCGAAGCAGAATTCCTCCCTTAACCATTTCAAGTGTAACTTGGACAATTGTATGGGGAACAGGAAATTCATCCCTGGTTTGGCACTTATGTCTCTAATGGACACAGGCAACCTGTAAATGGTTCATCTCCCAGGCCCCTGCTTATAGTTTCATAGTTTCATAGTTTCATAGTATAGTACTAGGCTATCTGCCCTGGGGCATTTGTAAGCCTAGCCATAGTGATGTGGCTTTTGCCACCCCATGAAATGGTACAAAAATGTACAGAATAAATCTAGAATACTGTGCCTCTGTCTAGTAGTGACACAATGAAGGTCCCCTTATATAATAGAATTAGTTTACTGTACCCCTGTCTAGCAGTGACATAGATGTGACCCCTGGGGTAAACTTACGATCTCCCATCCACTCATCAAGATTTCTCTTGAAGAGAGTCAGTGAGGGGCTCTGCCTAATATGAACTGGGATCCTGTTCCAAAGCATGGGAAGCCTCTGGGTTATGAATCTATCCCTCCAGCATGTCCTATTCATACTTGTGCCGAGGTTTAAGTCTTTAGCTCTCATGGTCCTGATGGATTTGGATTTTTGAGGTGGAGCATGTCCATCAGATCCTGATTGGACATGGCCTTGTACGTCAGGCAGAGATCACCTCTGAGCAGGCGGTATGCTACTGAATAGAGCTGAAGTTTCTTTAGTCTGGCGGAATAAGACATATGTTGGAGACCCTTGATCCTTTTGGTGAGGTACTTTTGTGGTCTCTCCAGCTGTTGCAAGTGCCGGGTGAGGTACATACCAAATGGGGCATTGTACTCAATCATGGGTCTGATGAGGGAGGAATATAGGGGTACAATGACATCCTTGGATCTGGATGTGAATCCCTTCATGATGAGATGTGCAAGGTAGAATGTTTTTCTAACCACTTTGGCAACATGGGTGTCAAATGAGAGGTTGCTGTCTACTTGGGTCCCTAGGTCTCTGATTACTTTTTCCATACTCAGTGGGTTGCTGTCTATGTGATAATTTGTGGGTACTTTGTTTTTCCCAAGGGATGACTATACATTTTTGGCATTTAGTTTAAGGCCGTGACTATGGCACCAGTTGTCCGTTTCAGTGAGGCCTTTTTGTAGGATGTGTGTGTCTGCTGGTGTATCGACTATGGCTCCTAGTTTGCAGTCATCTGCGAACTTTGTCAGCCACAGCCCTTCCATGTTTGCTTTAACATCTGAGAAATAAATGCCGAACAAGAGGGGTCCAAGGACAGATCCCTGTGGGACACCACTTGTGACTGGCTTTGAGTCTGACATTGCTCCAGCGATTTTAACTTTATGGGTTCTGTCCTTTAGCCAGTTTGCAACCCATCTAGTGACATAAGAGTTTACTTTTAATCTGTTTAGCTTATCTATGATGCCTGAGTGGGGTATTGTGTCGAAGGCTTTAGCCAAGTCCAGGTATGCTGTATGGACTGCTTTGCCCTCATCTATGGCTCTAGTGACTGTTTCGAAAAAGTCAACCAGGTTTAAAAGGCAGGATGTGCCCTTTACAAAGCCGAACTGGGTGGGTTCAAGTGTCTGTAGGTCCCCTATGTCTCTGTTTATGAGTTCCATAATGATTCTTTCCATAGCTTTGCAGACCAGGCTAGTTAAGCTTATGGGGCGGTAGTTTCCAAGGTCTGTAGAGGCACCTCCCTTGTGGAGTGGGACCACTGTTGCTGTACGCCACTGTTCAGGTACATATCCTGAAGTAAGGCTAAGGTTAAATAGCATTTTTATGTGTGGGTTTAGCTCCTCTTGGAGTTCACGTAACACGCACACCGGGATACCGTCAGGTCCCATTGATGCTGTGTTTTTTGCTTTGTTTAGGGCGGTTCTCACTTGGACATCTGAGATGACAGGGAGATTACATTCAGCTGGGATAAGTATTTCTTCTTTTGGGGGTGAAGGAGGCGAGAAATTTGCACTGAACCTGTCAGCCAGAATGTTAGCAATATCTGTGGGTTCAGTGTATTTTTTGTTGTTGTGAACCAACTCTGAGCATATCTGAGGGTTTCCGCCCAGGTTTCTAACATAGCTGAAGAAGGCTTTGTGGTTATCTTTAGTGTCCTTAGTGATTTTTCTCTCAAAGTTTGCCTTGGATGTTTTTATGAGAGAACGTAGTTTTCTGCTAATGTTGATCAGAGATGTCTTCCCTTTATGGGATTTCACTCTGACGTGCAGTAGCTTCCTTCTTTTGTTATACAATTTATTTATGGCTGAGGTCCACCAGACAGGATGCTTACATTTGGTGGAGAGGGACTTGGATTTGTTTGGGATTGCATGATCCATGCATTCTTGGAGATGTCCATAGAAAGCATTTGTGAAGGATTCGGCATTGTGGGATGTGGTATCCACTGGCACAGTGGGCTTAAAGGATACCATCTCAGTCTTAAGAAGAGTGAAGTCTGCTTTTGAGAAGTTTTTCACTGTGGTCTTTTGTGCTGGGGGTGGAGGTGGGATATGTATATCCAGGGTGATTAGTTTGTGGTCAGATCTCACTAGTGAGGGGTATACCTCCGGTGTGGAGCATTTTGTCCCCATGTTTGTGATGATCAGGTCTAGTATATTATCCGCCCTAGTGGGAGAGGTGACTAGTTGTTCCAGTGCATTTGAATTTATGAATTCCAGGAACCTTTGGGCTAGGGTATTAGGGCTAGAATAATGTACCCAATCTATGTTTGGGTAGTTGAAGTCTCCCAGTATGATGGTATTTTGTGATACATTCATATCCTCCAATGTCTTCAGGAAGGCTGAGTGGGGTTCTTGAGATTGGGAGGGTGGTCTGTAACATGCTACCAGTTGTATAGCAGTTTTCCCTATGGTTAGTTGCACCTGTATGGTCTCTGATGCTTCATGTGTTGCTACTAACCTGGAGGTGTGGGTGTCCTTTATGAATATGGACACTCCCCCTCCCTTAATTGTTTCATCTCCCAAGTCCCTGCTTACACTTAACAATGGTACCAGAACTTGTTAGAGATTTGGTATGTATGGCTTGGCTTAAAAAGGCCCTAGTCAATGTTAACTTAGTACACACACATGAACGTATGAGCCTACGTAACCTGTTAACTTCCTTGCCTGGGAAAAAGTCATAGATCTTGTAAACAAAGGGCAGCATAATTATATTTTCACATAGTATGAGCATCTGCTGTAATTCCTTACATAAAGCAATTACAATTACAAACTCCACATACTTTTGCTTACATTTCATAGAAAAAGGTCAGAAGTCCACACACCATTTCATACCTCAAAAAAATGCACATATTGAAGATCAAATCATATATTTTTAGTTTACCTGTTATAGGTTTCACAAGCTTTAGCATCTCAAAAACCTGTTACATTCTAAGAAAACAGAGGTATATTTATTCTGAACATCATATTTATTTCCCAAATACAATTTCTCCTTCATCTAGATGTCAAGCAAATTTTCATGAGACACCCTCAAAAATGATGCTTGAAATGAGAGCCCCTTTTTATTTTCTAGACTGCTCTATTCTCCTTCTTGATACACCATCTACATTGGCATTAGCTATACTATTCCTATGTTGAATAGTCATGTTATAGCACTGTAGTGTTAAATGCCATCTAAGAAACTTTCTAATTTGCTCACACACCCTGGGTAACAACATCAAGGGGTTGAGGTCTGTATCCATGGGGAACTTTCTTCATTCAACTAGGGTTGAAGCTTTTCTAGGGCCCACACTGTGTCCAAATGCTCTTTTTGTACATCTACATTGGATTCCTCCTTGGTCTGAAGTCTGTGATTGATATACTAATGGGGTGCTCTTCTAACTCTAAGGAAACTGGGAAAGTATTGCCCCCTCTGCATGATTTCATGAATCTACTTGCACAATGCATTCTTGACTATAATCAGGACTGGACAGCACAGGGGGTCAACTCTTGGCCTATTTAAGTGTTTGGAATTTCTTCTCACAAGTTGGAGTCTAGACACCCTTAGGTGGTCTGTTTGATCTAGTCTTTTTGGTATGGTCTGTAACAGGAATGGCTGTCATGCTATACTTGGAGACACATTTTCAATAGTACCCCATTGTCACTGGGAATGTACCCCCATATGCTTCTTAGTAGCAGGTATGGGCCATGACTGAATGGCCTTCATATTGGTAGTCTCTGCATGAATTTTACCACCACCCACTTTATGACCCAGGTAAAAAAAACTCTGCCATTACTACCTGACACCTGTTGGCTTTAATTGGTAATTCTGCCCTACACCTGCTAAACATGTTGAACATGTTCTTGTCAGGAGCAGCTATAGATTGCAATATCATCCAGAAAAGTCATCAACTTCTGCTGGGATACAGTCTACCAACCTCTGGAAGGTTGCTGGGGCATTCTTTGTCTGAAAGGGAATGTTGGAATTTTGGAGAACTTGTATAACCCAAAAGAGGTTAAAACATGCTAGCATTTTTCTTTTCAAAGGAGGCAGTTGTACTTGCCAGTAAGCCTTGGTTAGGTCAATAGTAGTTCGATACTTACTGATACACAACTGCTGTAAGCCTTCACCTGTCCTGTGCATGGGGATAAGCATCTCACTCTGTTTGATTAGTCAATTTCTGATGGTCTACACAAAACTTGGTGCTACCATCTTTCTGTGACACCAGCATCACAAGTGAGGTCTGGGGACTTCTAGACTCATGGATTACCCTGACATTCATAATCTCTTGCAGGTCTTCGCTTAGTATTTGATTAAACAACTCAGGCACTCTATAAGTGGCATGTTTGATGGATTGCTGAGACCCTATGCCAGCATAGTTTTCTATTAGGTAGGTACACCCTGGCTTACTACTAAGCAGATCACATCGGTCCTGTACTAATGCCCAGATCTCCAGAACCTGAGTATAAGGTATCTGCAGTAAAAGGGCTACAGCATCCACTGAGTTGTCAGACAGAACCTTAGTGAGAAAATTTAATAAACATTCCACTCTCGTTTCTCTTGTAACTCACTGCAGATAGTTTGTGTGAGTGTCTCTCTATCTTGGTGGAGAGATTCATAATATTAACATAGCAGAATTTGTGTTTTTGCCTCTTGCAAGGCAATTCTTCCCTGTGGTTAACATAACTTACCTGTCTCACAATGCAGTAAAGATCTTTCTAGGATGCCTATTGTTTAACAAGAATAAGCACCACCACCATTTGCTCAACAGAATACTATGTGCCCCAAGCTATCTGATCGTACCAGACCTTTTATCTGTGATAACTGCTCCTGTGTCATCTCCATAAACTCCTTAAGCCTGGCCCTGAAGTTTAGGACATAGACCACAACCCACCCAGCCACCCACTCATCAATAATTAAATCCAGGGGGCCCCTTTACATTGTGACCATACAGCAGCTCATAGTTTAATAATCCTGTGTATTGCCAAGGCACCTGTCTGTATGTAAAGATGAGATGGGGCAAGTATTTTTCCCACTCCCACTTGAACTAGTGTGTGAATGCTGTCAACCCTGGTCCTTAGTGGAGAGTTAAACTTCTCTACTAGACCACTGGTCTGTGGATGGTAGGAGGTATTATAGGCTATGGATTAAAGTACCTGTTGGTAAATTGTAGAATGGTATCTGCTTTTTGGAATGATTTTAGATACTTCTGTAAACCTATGTGGAATGACAATTGTACAATTTCTGACTCTCTCATATTGTTTAATGTGCCTGTTCAAGAAATTATACCCAGAAATCAAATACGTATATTATGGATAATACTCGCCTCACAGTAAGACGCTGTCCGGTTCGATTCTCAGCTAGAGCGTCTTCTGTGTGGAGACATGTGTGAATGGGCGTACCTTCGTTGAAGGTTGTGCATCAGGGCTGGTAACTCGGCATGTAAAAATAAACTACCAATCATTAGCAGACCGGAGTTCCGCTGTGGCGACCCCTAACCGGGAAAAGTCGAAAGACACAACAACTAGCGATAGCAAGGAAAGTGGTTACGAAAAATTGGAAATCAGAACACACTCTCATATTTAGCAGTGAATTTGTTTATTTAGCCATACTTGTTTATGACAGAGGAATTTCCACTATAAAACTGAGAACAAAAAATCTGACACATAAGCAAATTGTTTGGGAGAAAGTGAAATCTTTATTAGAGAAATATACTGAATTATTTCCTTTACATGTATGCATTGTTATGGACATTGTATATAGTTTATTATATTTGTTTGGACATAGTTTGATCTTTGACTTTTTAAAAAATAAAAACATACCTGAGTAAAAAAAAAAATCTCTGCCCAAACCTCAAAGGCCTCAAAAATCTAGGTTGGGTATACAGGACACTTGATGTCACACTTGCAAGCAAATGGCATCTATAATCATAACAAAAATTACAAGAACAAAATTAGTTCACCCAGATGGCTAGCCAACACCCTTAAGGCAGTAAGACTGAGCTGGCACATCTGATAATGTCTTAGTCTTAAATGACTCTATAGGAAATCACACAGATGTACCACTTAACACACTGAGCAAAGATTTATTTATTTTATTTTACATTTGATAACCGGGGGTGTCTGACTGAGCCGAAAAGGCCCCTTTTCAGCAGAGGCCCGGGGAGAAAAGCTCCACACAGAAAAATAATTACAGATACATTTAGATATTTAGACATGATCAGTATACACACAAATTACAATAGACATGTTTATACAGTGGTATGCAGCACATCAACAGTTACAGTGGAGAGAAGAAACAAGAAAACATCAATTTAAAAATAAAGGTAATTAATAGATTTGTGGTGTACAGCTGAAATTTGGAACATAGGTAGAATACATACATAGTACATAGATACAGTACATACATTGTACATTAGCTAGAGTTTGTGAGTAAGAGTGAGAACTGTTATCAAGTACTCTCGGCTTAGTATGTGTACCTTATCCGCTTTCGCTAGTCAGGGGAGCAGTCATAGCACTACCAACTTTGTTTGAGATGCTGCCTAATGAAGTTTTTAAAGGAGGCTATGGACGATGTGCTTTGTATGCTAGTGGGGAGAGATTTCCATTTTGTAGCCATTGAACTAATGTATAGTGTGTCTCCAAAGCTATTATAGCTGTTGGTGACTTCTAGTAGTAGTTTGCTTGATGATTTAAGAGGCCTTTTGGCTGAGTGATGTTGTACTAGGTTTTTGAGGGCAGGACACTTATTGGGGAGGTAATAGATAGAGTGACAGAGGCAGAGCTGATTGTAGGTTAGGAGGTTGGGCAGTTCAAGCCAGTGGAGCTGGCTCAAAGCAGTACAGTGATGAGTTCTATATGAGCAATTTGCAGCAAAGCGGGCAATTCTGTTATACCAGGCTTCCATTTTGTTTAGTTCAGTTTTGTTGAGATTAGTCAGAATGGGAGATGCATAGAGTAGAGTGGATAGAAGCTGGAAGCGAGCAATGGCTAATCTTGTGTTGTTGGTAAGAAACAGTTTGATTCGGTAGAGCGATCCCAGTTTGGCATGCACTTTTTTAATAGTTAAGTTGAAATGACTATCGAATTTTATATGGGAGTCTATGGTTATTCCCAATAGCTTAGCCTATGCCACTGGAGCGATTGGAGTAGCATTTTCAGAGTAGATAGTGAATTGACTGTTATCAGTGTTTTTGTTAGAACTGGTTATAATCATAAGCTGAGTTTTCTTTGGATTAAGGATAAGTTGGGCTTTGGTAAGATAGTTTTCAATGTCAGAGAATGATAGTTGAGTTGTTTGCAGAAGGGTGGGAATATTTTGGGCAGCACAGATTAAGGGAGTATCATCTGCATACTGAATGATAGATGCATGATGTGTGGAGGTATAGAGGTCATTTGTGAAAATTGTGAATAGTAGTGGTCCTAAGATAGACCCCTGTGGGTCTCCTATAGTTATGTGCAGCTGAGGAGAGAGAGAATTTTCCCATTTTTGCAGCCTGGTACCTGTCAGTTAAGTAGCTTTGGAACCAAGTAAGCATGGAATTTGATAGGTGATATTGGTTTAGTTTGTTTAGTAGGATTTGGTGTGAGACTGTGTCAAATGCTTTGGACATATCCAAAAAAAGAGTTGACACCTGCAGGCCTTCGTTTTTGAGATGGTTTATTTTGTCTGTGAAGCAGAGGAGGGCTGTAGTAGTACTATGGGCAGGTCTGAAATCATGTTGAATAGGTGACAGGATGTTGTTGTCTAGGAGATATTTTAGCACCTGGATATGGATACATTTTTCTAGGATTTTGGCCAGGTGGAGAGTATAGCAATGGGTCTATAGTTATTAAGTTCAGTGGAGGTCCCACTTTTATGTATGGGTGCAACATTGGATATTTTCCAAAGTTTGGGCACACAGTTTTCAACAAGTGATCTGTTTATGAGAGTGGAGATTAGGATAGCAATAGCATCTGTTGTGAGTTTCAAGAAATATCTGGGGAGTAGGTCAGCTGCTGTTGACGAGGTTTTTAGTTTGGAGAGCATGCTTTTGATTGAGGTGGTGGAAACCGTTTTGAGGGTAAAGCTAGTATTAGCATTATTTGTGTTGGGGGGTTAGTGAGGTTGGAACAGTCCTGTGATACTATGGAAAGAATTGAGTTCACAAAGTGAGAGTTGAATTGTGTTTTGATGGAAACTTTAGTGTCGGGGTGGTTGGTTTAGGGGTAGCCTTTTGGGTGGGTTTTAGTAGCTGGTTTACATTTTTTTCAAAATTATTGGGGGTTGTGTTGATATTTAGTTTGTAATGTCGTGTAGTAGGATTTTATGTCCAGCCTAATGCATTTGTTTGCACCGTTGTGCAGTTCTTGGTACCTAGTTAGGCTTTGTGTTTCTTTGGTTTTTTTGATAGTAAAGCCAGACAGTGTCTCTGGACTTGAGGATTTGTTTGGTTTCTTTACTGAGCCAGGGGTTTGTAGAGGTTCTAACCTTTATTTTGCACAATGGACTGACAACATCTAGGTGTTGTAGAAATGTTTTGTTGAAATATGCTATAGCCTGGTCAAGTGGGAGGGTTTTTAGGGGGGGGGGTCCAGTCACAATTATAGAGTAGAGTACTGAGGACCTCAGGAAAGAAATTATTTGTGTTTCTAGTGGATTTATAGTTAGTGGTTTTGCATAGGCTTGTTCTACTATGTATAAAGTATATTATGTTGTGGTCACTTAAGGTATCTGGGAGACTGCCTGTGTGGGGGTACAATGTGGAGTTGTTAGTTAGGACCCAGTCAAGGGTGGATTCCCTTTTAGATTTTTTATCACATCTAGTTGGAATTTGGACTAGCTCCTGGTAGCCATGGTGATTTTATTAGATTACTTGGTGGTTTTGATATACAGATGGACCAGTCTAGGTTGAAATCCCCCAGAATAAGGGTTTTTTGTGAGTTTGTGGAAGAACACCAGGATAAGAAGTCTTCAAGGCTAGCAGGTGTATTATGAGGTGGACTATCTATCAAAATTATGGTGATGATCTTTATAGGGTAAAGTTGAAGTTGTGAGATAAGTATGTCCCAATTATTGGGGGAGAGGCAGGAGTTTGGTATTTGGCATAAAGTTAAGTTGGCCTTATACAGTAAGGCAGTTCCACCCCATTTACGAAGTGGTCTGTCTTGTCTAATGATATTATAGCTGGTAGGGAGAACTTCTGAGTTAGTTATGTTTTTATTTAGCCAGGTTTCTGTTAAAGCAACTATGTCTGGGGAGTAGTGTACTATTGTGGTCTGGAGTTCAGGTTTTTGTTTTTAATACTTCTAATATTAATATTTAGAACTAAGAGATGGTTGGTTTTGGTGCTGTTGTTGAATTGCCCAGGGATGAAGATAGTGGGGGTATTATGCTCTGAAAATTGGGCTGGAGAAGTTTGTGTTGGACAGGATGGATTTTTGCCTGGGTTGGGGTGGATGTCCTCACTTATGGGGAGCCTGGTGTTGAAATGGTGGTGCATATGTTTGAGTTTGGTGATGAGTGTGAGAAAGTATTGTGTTTTTTTGGAGAAGGAATGAGAGCATATCTGTTTAGTTTTGAACTGGTCAGTTATGTAGCTCTTAAACAATTGTGGGCAGATATTGTTATAATGTACAGTGTCTGTATATGAGAGTGCATAATATAGTGTTGTGCTTCTAAGTTTAGGGATATTGCTAGAGTGATAACTTGTGGAATTATAAAGAATTATAAGAAGACAGACTAGACTTAGTTGTGTGATAGTCATGGTTATAAAATTTAAGTTGGTTCTAGGTGTGGATAGGAATTATAGGGTTGTAGTATATATGGATAGGTAAGTAGTGTGGGGTGATCTAATAATGCCTAGAGGGAATGTGAGTGGTTGGAAGTATTGTGTTGTGTAGCAAGTGGGTGTGGTGCAATGTGATCTGACTTGAGGAGCTGTAATTGGTGGGGGTGATGTGAGGTTGAGGTGTGGGTGTGGTTGGGATTATTATAAATGTAGAGATAGTGGGGACGGGTGGGAATTGGGGGCAGGGCAGGGGAGCAGAGAGAACCCGAGCATTAGCGAGGGTGAACGGAGCGGGGCTGGGCCCACCAGGACAAACGTAATGGGCGGCAAAAAGTAAGTGTTACTTTACAAAGCTGAACACTTTAACAAATTCCTGAGGTCTAATGGCTTACCAGCAAGCAGAATTCAATTGCTGAAGAGCACTTGTGTCCAGGACAAAAGTAATGGGCGGCAAAAAGTAAGTGTTAATTTACAAATCTGAACACTTTAACAAATTCCTGAGGTCTAATGGCTTACCAGCAAGCAGAGTTCAATTTCTGAAGAGCATTTGTGTCCTAGTGGGAGACTAGTAATTTGAAGATGGCTCCATACACAGCAAGAATCTAATATAGACTTAGTATTGGGGGAGGGGGATAGCACAAGGGGTGTAAACCAGGTGCAATGCAAAGAAACCAGCCAAACCAGAGAGGCAAGCAGTGGAAATCTATCAGTGAAGGCCTCAGAGAGAGTGAGTAATAATTCAAACTCTACATGTAAAGTGAAGGAGAGAAGAGACAGCAAAGTTTATTAAGGTTAGGAATGTGTCTTCACATTGGCTTGCATATTAGTAGCCAGTTTGTGCACAGATTACAGTAGGGAGATACATTAGCAATGATGGGGAATGTATAGAGATGCAAATAAACAGGTGAGGCTCAAGTTATGCAAACTAAGGCAGACAGCACTGAAAGGGCTGATTCAGGGTTAATTTAATCACAGAGAATAGGAAGGGTCTGAATTAAGTGTATACTGCCTATTGGACAGTTATTGCACTAGCTGGGGGGGGGGCACAAGGCTACAACAGTCAGTGTTATTAGCAAGCTGAGAACTACTAAGTAACACTGCTATTGTTAAAGCTTCACTATCATAACACATACAAGTAGAATGCTTGGGTGGACTGACCCTGCTCTTCAGGCTCAAAATGAATATCCTTGTTTAGTTTTGCAGTACTGATTCCTTCTTAGACTGTATGGGTGGAGTGGTAGCCACAGACTGCAGAGTTGCTTGAGTGTGCTCAGCAAGCAGAATTCAATTGCTGAAGAGCACTTGTGTCCTGGTGGGAGACTAGTAATTTAAAGATGGCGTAATAGTAAAGTGTCTCTCAGGTGACAGCATCCAACATGTCAGTGGAACCCTTAAGTCTCTATACTCAAGGTACACAAATGATTTGGTCATTTTGCACAGGGCAGTGAATGACTTGATACATACTTTCCTAGTGCACATGAATAGAAATATGATAGACCCTCTGAATATGCATCTGAGGTTGATATGGAAGTAGTCTTGAGTGACATCCTGCCATCACCAAGAATGATGCCGCAATACAAAAAAAAAAGAAAGATAACTGACTAACTATTAGATTAATTTTTGGTGTAATTTTAGCAAGGTCTAATATATCTATTTTTATATACATATATATATATATATATATATATATATATATATATATATATATACACACACACACACACACACACACACACACACACACACACACACATATGTATATATATATATATATATATATATATATCTATATATAAAATCAGCCTGGGATGAGAAGATTGACCACCCTACCTGCTTTGCTAAGAATGGCCTGTGTCTCATTCTATGACTTTTGAATATTGGACACTTTTTCCACCCTCCTATCATCATTTTTAGTCAAGTTTATTCTCTTTAAACTACTGACATAGTCAAACAAAATCAAGGCAATATATAAGTAGCACTGCTCAATGCTAGCAGTCTAAATAAGAAGCTACATTCCTTACATGCCTTCCTGATTCTGAAAAATATAGATATCTGCATTGTTAATAAAATATGTTTTTAGTGTAGTGATAGAACTCACTAGTCTTCTTCTTCCTCCTGGTTAGGGGTCGCTACAGCGGATCACCTGTCCACTCATGATTAGCAGTGGAGTTTTACGGTGTTGAGTTGCCAGCCCGGCGCCCAACCTTCCACAGAAGGCACACACTCACACCTAGGGCTAATTTAGAGTGTTCAATCGACCTACAACATGTCTTTTGGGATGTGGGAGGAAACCGGAGGAAACCCACACCACCACAGGGAGGACATGCAGACTCTGCACAGAAGGCACCCCAGCCGAGAACTGAACCGGAGAACCTCTGGCTGTGAGGTGCCAACGCTAACCACTGCACCACCGTGGCCACCCAGTGATAGAATTCACTAGTGATAACTATTAAAGACTACCATTTTTTCAGACCCACAGCCAAAAATGTCTGTCTTGCTGTAAGGTGGTATGTCCTCATTGCTAATAAGCCAAATTACATCTAGACTCATAAAGTATGACAGTGACCTTGTGCTCCATCATATCCTACTTACTGTCAATAAAAACCTTTACTGCATCATAGCCAACTACTGCTCCCCCTCAGTGTCATTTACAACCCACAAGGCATATATAATCAAACTGGAATCCTCCCCAATAAACCTAATACTATTCTCCTGTGGAATTATATGTATTCTTTCATTAACTGGGAATCCTATATTAACACTAATAACTATGCACAACACTTCTTAGACTTTATAAATGCTAGCTTCTTAGACCAACTAGTTCACATCCCAACTAAGGGATCAAAATTTACTACACTTAAAGACATTTTGCTGCTTTGCTGCTTTTAAACCATTTATTTATCAAATTTGCACTTAATTGTCTTTGCTGATAATTGTTTTCAACAGCCTTTTAAGCCTAGTGTGGTGGCCATCTTGAATGGAGCACTGACTGGTCAAGTGGGAACAGGCTTTGTAGTTCAGCACTATTGACTTAAATGTATAACTATTTTTCATTAGTTCTGTTTTCTTCTTGCTTGCTATATATTATGTGCAGCTGTGATTTTGTGCTATCTTTCCAACAGGCAGGATAAATCTGAACTTGTGTGCACTGACTAAAAGCTTACATGTGTTTCTGGATTTCACATAAACTCAGAAAAGTTAATTGTTTACATTTTTACTGCACTAAAATTGCTTTCTTGGTCTGCTGATTTAAACTGATTTTTTTTTGTCTGACTTACCCTCACTTTTCTCTGCTAATAATTGTTTGGTAACAGCCTTTTCTGGCCTAGTGTGGTGACCATCTTGGGGGGAGTACTGGTTGGTCTAGTAGGAGTAGGCTAATTGCTGCTGCATCTAGGTAGTCCAGCTCTATTGGGTTGAATTTATAATTATGTTTGTATTGGTTCTCTTTTGTTTTTGTTTGATGTATACTGCATTCTGCTGAGCTTCCTTGCTGTCTTTCCAACAAGACTGCAGAAATCTGAGCCTGTGTGCATTGATTGAAAGGCTTTAAAAGTGTTTCTGGACTTCACAAAAACTCAAGATTTTTTTTTTTGCATTTTATTGTTGCACTTAAAATCATTTTGCTGTGTTGCCGCATTTAAACTGATTGTCTGGTTACACAATTTTGTCTGTTAATAATTTTGTGGTAACAGCCTTTTCTGACCTAGTGTGGTGGCCATCTTGGAGGGTGTACTGATTGC
This sequence comes from Protopterus annectens, assembly GCF_019279795.1. Taxonomy (NCBI): domain Eukaryota; kingdom Metazoa; phylum Chordata; order Ceratodontiformes; family Protopteridae; genus Protopterus; species Protopterus annectens. The sequence continues at coordinate 1,905,773,391 of NC_056725.1, forward strand.
TCTAGTGATAGTAGACTAATTGCTTCTTTATCTTGATAGCTCAGCACTACTGACTTGAATTGATAGGTTTATAAGGACTTGAAAGTTTATCAGTCTGTAAGGATCACATCTAGCCTAGCTTTACATTCTCATGGTAAGTTTTAGCCTGTATATTGTGCATACAAATAACACAAAGATGAGCAGGACAAGGACATGCTGGGACATTTAAATACATACCCTATCCATGAAGGACAAGGGTGTTAAAGGGTGCTAAACTGGGGTTAATTTGTGGTTACTCTTCCATTCATCCAAATTACATTTGAATTGGGTAAAATAATTCATTTGCTGTATGTGGAGTGGAAGACAGTCCCACAGAAGTGGTATTCTCTTGTAATGAGAACCTATCCCTCCAATATGTTCTACTTATTTATTTTGAAAAAAAGAGATTGAGATCTCTTGAGTAGGTGTTTATGATACCACTGGATTTATGAATGTGTAACAGGCCTGACAGAATATGATCTGTTGAAGCTGTATACATAAGGCTGAGGTTGCTTCTTAGCTGCCTGTATGACACCAAGAAGAGGGTCAAGGCTTTAAAATGGTCTGCTTAGTTTATACAATTTAGGCCCTTGAGTTCTGTTTTTTTTCCCAGTGTGAAGGTATTGTGGTCATTCCAGTTGTGAAAAGTGTTTGGACAGTTACATCGTGAAAGAGTGATGTGCTTAATGAGCAGCACAATGAGACTTGACTATAATGGAGCAATTATATGACTGGATCTGGATACAGTACCTTTATATATAAGATGTACAATGAAAAAGGACTTCCTTACAACACTGGATGTCTGGTGATCAAAGGACAGTTCATTGCTGACATCGATTCCCAGATCCATAACAGCAGGATCGACTTTTAGTGGTATCTTGTCAATCTGATAGTTAGAAGGGATGTCATGCTTGACAAAGGGCACCATTATACACTTCCTGGCATTTAGTATTAGTCCATGGCTTTGACACCAGCTACTTGCTTGGAATAGGCCATCTTAGAGGATGCTGGTATCCTCCATGGAGTTTAGAATGGCAGACATCTACAAAGTTGGTCAGCCGTAAACCCTTACCATTAGCTTTGACCTCCAAGAAGTATATGCCAAAGAGGAATGTCCAAATACTACCTTATTTTTCCTGTGACACCCTGAAGTTACTCCTTCTGTTATTCTGTGAGATTTCTATTCTTCTGCAGTAGTTAGAATGTTTTCATCTGCCCTGAGTAGTTCCCATTATTTATTTCCATTATCTCTCTTTCATTTCTTCAGTATGCTTTTTTAGTCAGTTTTCGCTGTTTTCAGGTTCTTGCTTGCTTATAGCAAACAAACTCTTCTAAAGTAATTTTATATCTCTTGTAATAACTCCCACACCATGCCCACTATCCATCTCTTAAATTTCTCTCCTTTCAGCAAACAAGTATGATAGGGCCAAAAGCTATTTTTCATTGACTCTGAATTGTTCTTGCTTGATATATTCTGCACTCAGCTGCACTGAAAACACAGCCACCATTGAGGTAGTTGTTTAGTTGGTAGTACGTGCATCTCCTATGTTTCCCACAGTCAGTGTGTTACTTTCGAATTTGTATTCATTCAGCAGATGCCAGGCACTAGTGTACTCTGGTGAAAAACAAGCTGCACTAAGCTGTGCATAGCCACTACTGACTCTGGAGAATGGCAGATTCTGAGTAAACATTCCAGTTTACCAGCTCATAATCACTAGTATCCAGATATCTCCATCACTTCAGTGTTATTATCTCCTTCCAAAGATCTTATTGTAAAAGCACCTCTGTAGTTCCTCTTAGACAGTCTTTATATAATTACATTCAGTCCCTTTTACTCTTAATAGAGTCTTTTTCAGACATCAGCACTGAGCAACATGGAGTGGCAGTAAACTCACCCTCCCTTTCATTGTGACAGCCTTCTATCTATATGCAGTGTGAAAACTGAAACCTGTCTCATGATCTCTGCTGATGACTATTACTTAGAATTGTAGAAGTCATCTGTAAAAGGTGCACTATGCATTGCTTCTATTTATATAAAAATGAAAAAAAAAATGTTTAACTTGGTGGTAGTTTGTCTGTCTGAAGCACTCTTGTAAATAAATGGTTAGACCTACATTAATGATGCTGTATTACTTATGCCCTTAATGGCCAGTATCCGGAAGCCCAGGGGTGACAGATGCAGGTCATCTCTGGCAAAACATCGAGGTCTGTCAGTCATGTCATCCCAGGCAGACAGACACTGGATCCCCTTGGAATGACACCAGAAACTTACCAATTGTGGAAATCAATCATTTTCTGCTTGTACTTTAGTATCATTCTGGGTGATGGTTGGATGCTGCTCAGGGCTAGGGCCATACCCACCTGGGCTACATAATCCGAGATCTCCTCCATGTCTTTTTTCATGTAGTCCAGGGAGGTACATCTCAGGTCATTCACACCCACATGTACAATGACAGAGTCATGTACCTGTTGTTGAGGGACCTGAGTGCATGCGTTATGTGGCAGATCCTGGTGACTGACAGGCATCTGACTGTTACTTTCTCCTTATTCAACCTAGTGAGTGGAACATCCGTATGCCTCACTATCACATGACCTATGACTTGTATGTTGGGCATGCTGTTTTGCCTTAGGGGCTTTGGTCAAGTAGCACACTGTTTAGGAGAGTTATGTGTCTCATGATTAGTGTTGTGGTGGTTGAGTGCATTTCTGCCTTGGAGGTCTCTGCTGTTTGTGTAGATTTTTATTGAGAGCCTCCATGAAGGTGGGTGTATGGTTTGTGTTTTTATGTGAATGCAGTGCTGGTGTGTGTTCTGGAGGGCTATGTGTTCCATGTGGTGTGGTGCAAGTGCTGACCTTCTCTTCTTGACCAGCTATTCTTGCCTTGGCTGGAGAATGTGTGGCTTCCAATTTGGATATATAAGTCCATCTCTCGCAAGTCTGAGTGTTGGAAGGTAAGAGAAGAGGGTTGTCAGTGCATGAGGCAGTTGCTACATTGCTTCAGGATGCCCAAGTTCACCAGGTTAATAGGAGAAAGCCCAGGAAACTGACCTTTAGAGATGCCTGAAGGGGTGGGCATTAATAAAAAGTACTGGAGCTGTTTCCTTGTAGAACATTTAGTACTGGTAGCACTTTTATGTACTACAATAATTGCTACAAGAAGGCTGGTAAAGTGCTAGACTAATAAGCTAGTAAAAGTGCTGGAAAGGAGAGAACTAGCAGATCTAAGGGAAAAATTGAAGACCAGACTTTGGCACTGCTCAGAAGCTTACAAACAGTCCTTGATACAACAAATCTGTATCTGGACTAGGCTAGTTACAGGAAAGGTGGGAAACAAGCACCAACACGGGCTCAACAGCTCAACAGTTATGTACAGAAAATAACAGTACGACATAAGTATATTCAAAGCAGAATGCTGTCATACTGAGATGGATGCATACTTATATTCATCACATTTTCACAATGCATCTCTGTTGGATGGTTCTGAAAAACATTGCATGTCAGCATAACATCCATCCAAGACAAGCATATTTAACACCCATATAATATGGCCCTTGTACTTCCTGGTTTATACTCATTGGATTCTATGCCTCTCATGTCTTCAGACACTGCACCTGCAATGTGCATATATACATATCAACCATCACCATAATTGTCTGATATTGAATCAGTGGGTACCCTGTGACAGGATTAAGTACTTGTCTGCATGCCATGTTATACTAACCTCAATGCCCATGAATGTATTCAACTGTCACCACCCTGGTCATGTGTAAAAGCCAAAAATTCCTCTTTTTCTTTAAGAGATGCTGGTGGTGACCAACCACCAGTGGTCTGTCTCTTCAGCCCCTCTCAATATGCACACTGCGCTTCATGGTCCATCATGTCTATCAGAGATTGACTACATATTCAAATGACCCTGACATGCCAGCTAATGGCATTCACACACTGAACGATATCCTCCCAAACATGGCAGTGTTGGACCCTGTCTCTGCTACTTTCTACAGCCCACTTCTTTGGTCCTACAAAGCCTCCACTAGAATTGCATTCTTATAGGAGGTGAAGTTGTTATCTCAGTGGCATGGCCCAGACATCTGAAAGGAGACCAATATATAGCACACAATGCTGGGAAGGCTGATATGACCGGTGGTAATCACAGTGCAATGTGTACATGTTACAGTGGGAATTACTATGAAGTTGTTTAGTGGACATAGTTATTTCACCAGGAAATGTGTCCTACATACAACAAAAACCACTATGATGTGTAGGCAATGTACAACTAACATTAACACATGAACCACTGTGTACAGAAAAATTAGAAGACTCTGCATATACAAATCATTCATGCATGACCACATAACAAGTTGACAGATGGTGATAATGTGTGGTGTGGGCAGCCACTGTATATGTTAGAATAACACTGCATTTAACACACATATGAACAGGATGGATCCCTACCAAAGGTGACCTTTAAACATAGCTAACTTGGAATGATTAAAGGAACATGCCACTGGATATGTGCACTTAACGGTGCCTGAGGTACATCTGCTACTTGCCTACACATGCTCCATGTGAGAATTGAATCTTTGTTGCATGCCATGCAGTATTACACATTCATGGAAGTCAAGCAAGGCCCAGATGACAAATAGTGCTTTATCAATTTGTGAGAAATTGAGACTGCAAAAGGAGACAGGAACAACTGTGAACAGTGCATAGATGGACCATTAGCATGTCTCCTGCCTCATATCACAGAGAATAAACTTGACTAAAAATGATGATAGGAGGGTGGAAAAAGTGTCCAATATTCAAAAGTCATAGAATGAGACATAGGCCATTCTTAGCAAAGCAGGTAGGGTGGTCAATTTTCTCATCCCAGGCTGATTATATATATATGTATAGGTTCCCAGGTACATCGGCAGGTACACGCCCGATTGTCAGAGGCAAAACACCAAACGGGGCAAACAGTGACACCCGTCTCCACAACATCGAGTAAGCAACTGTCGCATACTGGAGCAGAGCCAATCGCGGGAGCACATGTGTGTAAGCACTGTCCTACACACAGTCATCACGGATTACCCGCCGCGTTACTGAGGGGCTCCACAAAATGTAATCATGGATGTAGTGTCAAGGCAGGGGATGTACCCATGACAGGCAGTAGTCACCCCAGCATGCTGCATCCACGGTCGTATGAAGGTGTAGCAAATTATCGGTTGTACCTAATTGTGATATACATACCCAGTGCTGGAGTACAGCCAGTAAACATCACATGGACATACCATTAACTGGACCCATCAAGTTGTAAACTAACAGAGTCATCCATGTGAGTGTAGTGTGGAGTAACTGCTGTAGTGTACTGCACATACAAATTTACATAATTCGTGTACAACCCCCAGATGTCCAAGTGGTACATGCAGTGACTGTCGTGCATGTTCCCGGTCCCACGTCCCGCAAGGGATGTAACATAATCCCGACGGCACGGGTAATGCAGTCCGGATGCAGGTCATCAGAATATGTCTAGCACGCCTTAGCGGGAATAAGCGTTGCCCACAGCTGGTAAGCGATGTTTAAATACGACTATATGGATATGCGCGAAACAGGGCTAAGTGTCACCGACCACTGCACAGATCACGGTCAGTGATGTACAGAACAGATGACACCAGCATTAGTCACCCCTGAACAAATAGCGCCTGCTCTGAAGGGTAAAACGACCATTGCCAGGAGTGGAACAGGCAGTCATGTACACAATCACCCAACACTATTGCTAGGCAAGATATACGTACGGTAGGGTTGCCACAGTTCAAATGACCAATGTGGGACATATGCCAGATGTCAGCAGGATGACACACACCCGGCCAGGATGAAAACCAGAACAACAGTGTTTTGCATAGATAAAAAGCTTATAGTTTAGTAATGGTCGCAGGTACGTGTTCCGTGTCCTGTAACATGTAGGTGGGTCAGATACAGAATAAGTGTGTCATGCAACAATGACATAAACTATAGGGAATATGTTTGTCCTAAAGCCGCAGGACATTTGCTATGTTCACAAATATTTCGCAGGACACAACTGCACAAAGAGGGATTGTCCCTCGCAAAGTGGGATGGGAGGTAATCTTAACCTATGGCAGGTATGTAATGTGACAGGTACAGACACAAACATGCGGAGTCTAGGAAACACAGTATACACTGACAAACACACAATGAAAGGTGTAGCGTGCCTGTCACCACCCCTGTCCGAGATAGGTATATATATATATATATATATATATATATATATATATATATATATATATATATATATATATATATATATATATATATATATATACATATACATATATATCTACACATATATAATACAGATAGAAAGGGCGATAGTGTGATATATGTCGATATACAAGGGGTCACTGGCATCTGCAAATATATAGATAAGTCGACGACATTCTAAACACCTTTGAGGTACAAATAAACAGGATACCGCCAACTATGGAACGTGTCACACATCGACGCGTAACCAGGAGGATGAAAGACAGAAAGAACACAGTACTGGAACAGTAGAACCGCGAGCAATAGGACGATAGTAAGGACATGTAGTCACAGCTGTCGGCGGTGCAGACCACGTAGGTACCGTGTACAACTGTGGTTGTGTGTGATGTAGCCTGTGTATGTGTGTGATGAGGGTGCCATGTGTGTTCCCGTGTGACTAAAGTGTGTCGTGTGTGTCCGCATAGTGTGTCTGTAGGTGGCAACTTGGAGGTAGATGACTACGGTAGGTGTGGGTATAGCTATCCGTAGGCATGTGGTAAACACCTGTCCCACATTGGGAGGGACAGCGCCCCCTGGGCAGGTGTGCCCTGACATGAAACATTAGAAAGGGCAACTGTCCGTGAGTGTAGAACATTAGTATGTCCCACATAATATTCAATAGTGGCAGGAAATACTCATGCCTGTATGTAAGAAACGGAAATGTTACATGCAAACCGATAAGTAGTGAAGGACCAAGAACAATAGGTTTGTAATGAGGATAAAAGTATGTGCTATCCTGTGTACTGACCATGGCCATATGTCAGCCTGTAAACACCACTGTGTGACCCGTAAGTGTCCAACTATGGCCATATGAAAATGTGGCAAGCCATGTGACAGAGGGTCTGACACCAACACCACTGCAATGACTGCAAATATCTGGGGCAGACATACACGGGATAGCGTTCATTTACAAATATCTCTGCACATATCGCCGTACATCCGGAGGTATGGAAGTATCAACCGCACCTGCATACCATATTGAAACCAATTAACAACGGCCCACAGTAAATTCCCATAACAGAAGTCTATTAAGTGATAGCACTGTAATTAGGGAAGGGGCCCACACACGTATATATGGACTACGTAGAAATGCAAGCCCCACAAAACCGTATATGCTACGTACACCCGCCTACATCCCCCACACTGTAAACAATAGCAATACAGACCGTAACCACAGCCCAAACATCTAGTTAGTCAGTTACATCTGCTGAACTGTTGACATACCTTGTGAGAGACATTTAAAAGCGCCATGCAAAATTGTATCCGTCGTACAACGGAACAAACGGCGATGTTACAGGTGTTTGCAATAGTCCTTTATCAGACGGGTGGGATGACAGGTACAGTCACAGGTAGAATCACACACAATCCATGGGGGACATGACCCCAAAATAGACTTGGCTCTACACAAAGCAGTTGCAATTACACACAACAAAACACAATACAGGCCGTCTCCCCAAAGGCAGGGCAAATGGCCAACGCCCAGGTGGAGAATTCAATTATACCCCACTGCTGCCGCTCATACAGTATAACAGTTGAAAGAGTGATACAGAGGAGCGAGATAGAGACGAAACACCAGAACAATATCAAGGTATGTATAACACTAACTGTATGTATAGTATGTTCTGAATTATGTAATGTCAGTGTATGCATAGCCTGGTTTGCAGTAATTAACAGTGTCCGCCATGCATAAAGTGGGAAATAGTATTTATGTAGTGATGTCTCGCTGATCGTACCAATGCTTGTAGAAGATGTGCGTCCAGCAGTGGGCCACACAGTAAACGGCACAGACACCACAAGGGATGCAACATGACGGCGTTAAACAGAACAATGTCATACGACCCGCCGTCAGTGGCAGGGTATGTCCAATAAGTACGTGCCATAGCAGGGGATAGTATATGTAGATATACTATAATAGTACACATGTGTATGGGCATATAACGTCAATGACATGTCTAAGGTGGACCCTCTGTACAAGTAATGGTTGAATTATGGGATACCATGTAAAACATGTGTAATGTATAGTACAGTAGATTGATACGTCAGATATGTTACACAGGAGAACAGGCATATGATGCATAACAAAGGTATCATATAGTGATGTGAGTACTATGTAATTAAGATATGTATAAACAGTTATGATGAAATAACTATGTACTCCACTCTGTGCATTTGCAAAGGATGCAAACATTACTCCCATACTAGAATAGCAGAAGAGATGTGACAGACAAACATGAACATGATTGGCATGTACAATAACAGTAGACATATGACCTGTAGTCACGGGACATTGTAATAGCATGACAGCCAATCTAACTGGAAGGGCTATACCAGTAACCATGCACAAAGGACATGTAATAGCTGCACAGGTTCATAGTGGTGTACCATGCAGTCTGACAAGTCAATGTGTAACAACAACTACAGTGTGCACACCAGTGGCACCTCTCCAGGGTAGTGTCCAGTGAACAGAAGAGCCATGTGTAACCTGCATCATTGCTCAGTACAGCCACTGCAGTGATCCCTGGCGTACATGTGTCCACCATCCAACAAGCAAGGTATCACATGAACACTGCTACTGACTGTCCATGCGTGAAGTACATAGGAAACATGTCCCAAAGCATGGTGAGTGTCCGGTCTGGGAATGCAACCCCCAAGTACATGCCACACACAGTCGCGTGTGTGCACATATCCATGAGCATCATGGTCATAGTGGCTATTGTGTATGCCGTGTATGCGGAGTATATCCATAAACATATTTGCAGACATAGACCCTGTCTTTGCAGCAGACGTCACCCCTGAGTATGTAGTCTGCAAATGTGTACAGATGTGGTGTCTGTACATAAGCCGCATACGTCACCAGGTGTAGCTCAATAAACATCATGGTGTTTTAATGTTGGGGTATGTAAAGCTGTTGTGTAAGGTATACCCTACCTGGGGTGTTGTACCCATGGATGTGTGCATACGTCCGGTGTTCAGAGGTACAATGGGTGCCTATGTACCAGCTACACACCCAGAACAGACATGTGTGAACACGTAGAAAGATATCCATGCCACAGTGGCAATGTGGTAATCACAGGAGTGTGTGCGACATACATGTGTCTTACACACATGTACAATGCAACATGTATGTAGGGGAATAACACCTATGTGATAACCAGTGGGAGGATGGTGTACTGCAAAGGTGATGTTCACACCAAGTGTCATGCAGGTAGAGGCCATGATGTTCATATCGGTATCTGTCACAGTGACACCCGTATGGATGGGGTTTGTATCAGCTGGTGGAGCAACAACAGCGCTGGGTATGCAGTGGTCTGTAAAGCTAGTCAGGGAAGTCCCCTCAGTGGTAGCCTGTACCTCAGGGAAGCATATACCGAACATGAGGGCCCCATGACTGAGGACTGTGGTAAGACAAGTGTAACTAGATTGCAGTATGCGATTTGGTATGCCACCCTCAGTGTGTGTGTCCCATCCATTAGCCACATTGCATAACATCCGGAGACATATATTGTGATGTGCAGGTGGATGTGTATGTAGTCAATACCAGAATGGAGAACGGTGCTGAATGGCAGTGAGAGGACAATGCAGGCTGTGTGGACACCCGTGTCGTCATCAACAACTCTGGCGACTGTAGGAAAGATGTTCAACAGGTGTAGGAGGCATGCTGTGGCCCCAACAAGACCAACCCAGCTGGCATCAAAGGACTGGGGCACAACAGAGACTCGACTAATGATGTCCATGATGATGTACCCTATAGCTGTGCATAACAGACCAGTGAGGTGTGTAGGGCAATAGTCCCAGTCGTGCAGTGTGGCGCCACCTGTGAGGAGTGTTACAGTCTCTGTGTGCCAGTCAGGGGCCACAATGTCTGGTACAAGGCTATTACTGAATATGGTGTCCCAGTGGGGAGAAATGCTGTTCAGAGTTCTGTGGACATCACAGCCTGGGATATTGCAGGATGACAAGGGGCCTGTGTCCTAGGACATATAGAGTGCAGGTCAGTACTGTGTAGGTGTGACTGCAGGTACACCGCAATGTACCTGCAATGAATGTGGCCCTGCAAGGAGTGAGAAGGTGTAATGTTAGCAATGAAGCCATCAGACATGATGTTGCCAACATCACCTGTTACTATCACGTTCCAGAGTGACAGTTGTATGTGTGAGCAGATGTGGGTATTGCATACGACTACTGACATGCCACCAAAATGCCCTGTGGTACATCTCGGAATGTGTCGCAGTAATGTGTATGTAGCTAGTTATGGTGTATGTGATATGGGATCCTGTGGCCCTACCGAGGCTGACCAGTGAGTCACCCCGCCCATGGGAATGTACACCACTGTGTAACAGCCCCCACCTGCTGTTGTAAAGTATGTCCATGGGACTGCACCCCAGAGTGTCGTCTGTATTCTGGTGTGTACCTGCATGGCTCTGTGTGGAATAGCATGAACCACATTGTCGTGTACGTGCTATTGAAGTGCACTGGGGTATGTCTCAGCATTTGCATGTGCATTGTCCACCTGCACGTGTTTCACGACAACAACTACTGCTGTCATACGACATCTGTAGTTGGTGTTGTAGTACTCATCTACTGTGTATGCTGTGAAGTGTGTGGTGCCAGTATGTGGCTAACAAGGGTGGGTAGCAGATGTTCGGATTCCACCAATGAGGGGACAACCGCAGGTGTCAAACAGCAGTCACATGTTGGTAGTGTCCATGTCAAGGATACTGTTGGTCTTGGAGGTGGTGTATGGGTTGAACCAGCTGAGCGGAGGTTATGACTCACGCACAGTGTACACCTAATGTGTCAGTACATGTGCGGCTATCACAGTTAGGTGTGGGTTACTGTCAGTCTCACATTAGTAGCAGCAGTAGTTCTGGACACAGTCATATGCACGTGGAGCACCTGTGATGCATTGTGCGAAGTAACCAGCTGGGATGTGTGTACAACATAGTGGAATATGGGGACACCTCAGCTGTGGGTGTGCCAGTCCAGGTACGTGCCTGAGAGGTATGGTCTGTCTATACCCAGTCATTGCAGGTGTGCTCTGCAGAGCCAAGAGGTAGGTCCCAGTCACTGCAGAGATATTGCAGTGGTGCAGTATCAGGTGTGCCTTGCCTGCGTGTGTCACAGAGGATGATGTCAAGCATTGTGTGACATGACCACATGCTTTGCTAGCCTGTTCCCGTTCTGGTGGTGACTGTTATTGGGCACTGTGCAAGCCAGGCAGTATAAAAGCAGCAAGAGACCAACATGTGATCCATACTCCCAGGGCTGACAGGTGCAGGTCAACTGTGCCACAGCATCATGTTGTTTGGCCGAGTCTGTCAAAGTGGACGTATAATAGATGCCTGTGGAATGACAGCAGAACCAGGGACAACTGTTGGGAGTGACACAGTCGTTCGTAGTACAGTGGTAACAGGTCCGGATGAACGCAAAATGCTTCCCAGGGCGTGGACCACACCAGCAGGGCGACAACACTGGTGGGCTATTGCATGTCCCTGCACATGTAGTCTGTGCCCTGAGTGACAATGTCTGTCACACAAACATGGAAGGGGGAGTCACAGTGTACCTGCTGACTTGTGGCATGTATGCATAGGTTATGTTGCAGAACCAGTTACTGGACAGCAGGATGTAAGTGACTATCGCCTTGTGTAGCCTGCTGAGTGGAACAGCAGTGTGACTGCCGACAGTCACCTAAGACAGGTGTGTTGAGTATATTCTGACACCCTATTGGCTGTATGTGATGGGCACACGTGTCTGTGGGCTATAGGTTGGTGTGGTTGTGTTTGGTGATGTGGGCTGTTGTCGGTGCCCACACAGAGTATGGAGGGGTACTGTACAAGGTATCTCCGTATGTGTGGCCTGTGGTGGGGATCATGTGGGACCATGTGATGTGTGGGGTGCATTGCCAATGTTGCACAACCCCACATGACTGTCAGGTGCAGTCAGGGTTGGTGACAGTATAACTCCCAGCAGAACTGCATATGTGCATCCCCCGCCGGCTGTACTGTTGTATGTTGGGAGGTGTGCATTGACTGTGGATATGAGAATAGCTCTATTGCCACATGTACAACATAGTCATCATAGTGACAGGCAATAGCACTGGTACGTGCCAGTTGGACATGCCTGTATATAAATGGTACGTGGCAGGTGGACAGGCCGTAGAAACCACCATGTCTCACGAGGTATGTGAGTGATGTGTGTACGACAGCTGTTGTACAGTTATCAAGCTGGAAATGTATGGACAGACAGTGTACCTGTGAGGACTGATGTGAAATGGGGGCTAAACTTAGCAGTAGCTCATAACGTGCCAAGAAGCTCTGAACAAGTGCTGAGCATGCTCACACATTACAGATAGGGTGTTGTATACTATCAACCCACATGTGTTGACAACAGTCATGATTGATGGCACCGCATCAGAACACTTATGGGTATGGTCTGCAGGTTCATGAACCATTATCAATGTAGATGTTAGCAGTAGAGATGTACAAGACAGTAAGGATATTCGGCTACAGATGCCTGTGTATGTCACAGGAGTGTTCTACTAGTGGCCTGTTGACAGACTCACAACTACCAAAGGTGCTACAGTGACATGTGCATATCACACAGTGTCAGCTACGGTAAACCAGGGTTAATGTGTTGTACCCCACCCACATTGTAGCCCATACCATAGTTTCATAGTTTCATAGTATAGTACTAGGCTATCTGCCCTGGGGCATTTGTAAGCCTAGCCATAGTGATGTGGCTTTTGCCACCCCATGAAATGGTACAAAAATTGTACAGAATAAATTTAGAATACTGTGCCTCTGTCTAGTAGTGACACAATGAAGGTCCCCTTATATAATAGAATTAGTTTACTGTGCCCCTGTCTAGCAGTGACACAGATGTGACCCCTGGGGTAAACTTACGATCTCCCATCCACTCATCAAGATTTCTCTTGAAAAGAGTCAGTGAGGGCTCTTCCTAATATGAACTGGGATCCTGTTCCAAAGCATGGGAAGCCTCTGGGTTATGAATCTATCCCTCCAGCATGTCCTATTCATACTTGTGCCGAGGTTTAAGTCCTTAGCTCTCGTGGTCCTGATGGATTTGGATTTTTTGAGGTGGAGCATGTCCATCAGATCCTGATTGGACATGGCCTTGTACGTCAGGCAGAGATCACCTCTGAGCAGGCAGTATGCTACTGAATAGAGCTGAAGTTTCTTTAGTCTGGCAGAATAAGACATATGTTGGAGACCCTTGATCCTCTTGGTGAGGTACTTTTGTGGTCTCTCCAGCTGTTGCAAATGCCGGGTGAGGTACATACCAAATGGGGCATTGTACTCAATCATGGGTCTGATGAGGGAGGAATATAGGGTACAATGACATCCTTGGATCTGGATGTGAATCCCTTCATGATGAGGTGTGCAAGGTAGAATGTTTTTCTAACCACTTTGGCAACGTGGGTGTCAAATGAGAGGTCGCTGTCGACTTGGGTCGCTAGGTCTCTGATTACTTTTTCCGTACTCAGTGGGTTGCTGTCTATGTGATAATTTGTGGGTACTTTGTTTTACCCAAAGGGGATGACTATACATTTTTTGGCATTTAGTTTAAGGCCGTGACTCCGGCACCAGTTGTCCATTTCTGTGAGGCCTTTTTGTAGGATGTGTGTGTCTGCTGGTGTATCGACTATGGTGCCTAGTTTGCAGTCATCTGTGAACTTTGTCAGCCACAGCCCTCCCATGTTTGCTTTAACATCTGAGAAATAAATGCCGAACAAGAGGGGTCCCAGGACAGATCCCTGTGGGACACCACTTGTGACTGGCTTTGAGTCTGACATTGCTCCAGTGATTTTAACTTTATAGGTTCTGTCCTTTAGCCAGTTTGCAACCCATCTAGTGACATAAAGGTTTACTTTTAAGCTGTTGAGCTTATCTATGATGCCTGAGTGGGGTATTGTGTCGAAGGCCTTAGCCAGGTCCAGGTATGCTGTATGGACTGCTTTGCCCTCATCAATGGCTCTAGTGACTGTTTCAAAAAAGTCAACCAGGTTTAAAAGGCAAGATCTGCCCTTTACAAAGCCGAACTGGGTGGGGTCAAGTGTCTGTAGGTCCCCTATGTCTCTGTTTATGAGTTCCATAATGATTCTTTCCATAGCTTTGCAGACCAGGCTGGTTAAGCTTATGGGGCGGTAGTTTCAGGGTCTGTAGAGGCACCCCCTTGTGGAGTGGGACCACTGTTGCTGTACGCCAGTGTTCAGGTACATATCCCGAAGTAAGGCTAAGGTTAAATAGCATTTTTATGTGTGGGTTTAGCTCCTCTTGGAGTTCACGTAACACGCAACCTGGGATACCGTCAGGTCCCATTGATGCTGTGTTTTTTGCTTTGTTTAGGGCGGTTCTCACTTGGACATCTGAGATGACAGGGAGATTACATTCAGCTAGGATAGGTATTTCTTCTTTTGGGGGTGAAGGAGGGGAGAAATTTGCACTGAACCTGTCAGTCAGAATGTTGGCAATATCTGTGGGTTCAGTGTATTTTATGTTGTTGTGAACCAACTCTGAGCATATCTGAGGGTTTCCACCCAGGTTTCTAACATAGCTGAAGAAGGCTTTGTGGTTATCTTTAGTGTCCTTAGCGATTTTCTCTCAAAGTTGGCCTTGGATGTTTTTATGGGAGAACGTAGTTTTCTGCTAATGTTGATCAGAGATGTCTTCCCTTCATGGGATTTTGCTCTGACGTGCAGTAGCTTCCTTCTTTTGTTATACAATTTGTTTATGGCTGAGGTCCACCAGACAGGACGCTTACCTTTGGTGGAGAGGGATTTGTTTGGGATTGCATGATCCATGCATTCTTGGAGATGTCCATAAAAAGCATTTGTGAAGGATTCGGCATTGTGGGATGTGGTATCCACTGGCACAGTGGGCTTAAAGGATACCATCTCAGTCTTAAGAAGAGTGAAGTCTGCTTTTGAGAAGTTTTTCACGGTGGTCTTTTGTGCTGGGGGTGGAGGTGGGATATGTACATCCAGGGTGATTAGTTTGTGGTCAGATCTCACTAGTGAGGGGTATACTTCCAGTGTGGAGGATTTTGTCCCCATGTTTGTGATGATCAGGTCTAGTATATTATCTCCCCTAGTGGGAGAGGTGACTAGTTGTTCCAGTGCATTTGAATTTATGAATTTCAGGTACCTTTGGGCTAGGGTATTAGGGCTAGAATAATGTACCCAATCTATGTTTGGGTAGTTGAAGTCTCCTAGTATGATGGTATTTTGTGATACATTCATATCCTCCAATGTCTTCAGGAAGGCTGAGTGGGGTTCTTGAGATTGGGAGGGTGGTCTGTAACATGCTACCAGTTGTATAGCAGTTTTGCCTATGGTTAGTTGCACCTGTATGGTCTCTGATGCTTCATGTGTTGCTACTAACCTGGAGGTGTGGGTGTCCTTGATGAATATGGACACTCCCCCTCCCTTTGTGGTTCGGCCCGGGTTTTGGGGCGAAAAGCATGATACGAGGTATAGCCTGGTAGCACTGGGGTGCTCTCAGGAGCCTTGAACCAGGTTTCAGTTACTGCACAGACGTCTATGTTCTCCATGCTGAGGAGCGCATCAAGTGCCTGCATCTTGAGATTTAGACTTCTGGCGTTGAGCAGCATTACCCTTAGTTTTTTTCCATTTTTGTTTTCTAAGGAGGTGGGTTTGTCTTTTGAGCCTTGCTTAAAAAAGGCACTATGGGGTTGGCAAGAGCCTTAGCCAATATCCGGAAGCCCAGTGATGACAGGTGTAAGCCATCCCTTGCGAAGCAGTGTGGCTTGTCCAACATGTCATCCCAGGCAGACAGATATTGGATCCCCTTAGAATGACACCAGTACTTGAGCCAATTGTTAAAGCTGATCATCTTGTCTTTGTATTGTGGTATCATTCTTGATGAGGGCAGGATGCTGCTCAGGGTCAGGGTCATACCAGCCTGGGCTACATAATCGGAGAGCTCCTCTATGTCTCTTTTCATGTAGTCCAGGGAGGTACGTCTCAGGTCATTCACACCAGCATGGACAATGACGGAGTCATATTTGTACTTGCTTTGGAGTGACTTGAGTGCGTGTGTTATGTGGCGGATCCTAGCTCCCAATAGACAGCTCACAGTCACCTTCTCCTTGTTCAGCCTGGTCAGTGGGACATCAGTGTGTCTGACTATAGAGTCACCTATTACTAGTGGATCAGGCAAGGTGTTTGGCCTTAAGGGCTGTGATTGGTTGACACACTGATTTATTGTAGTATGTGTTGCATGTGTTTTGTTTTGAGGTGGTGGATTTTTGGATGTCTGCTTTGGGAGCCTGTGTTGTTTTGGTAAGTTTTTTTATTAGAGCCTCCGAGTATGTCTTTGTGTTTTTATGTGTTTGGTTTGCAGTTGTGGTAGGTATATGTGGGACTGGGATTGTTGTGTGTGTGGTTGCCATCTCCTCCTGTCTGGTCATGCCAGCCCTGAGTTGAGAGAGTTCAGCCTCCAGTTTGGCTATATAGTTGCATCTCTCACATGTATTTGTGTTTGTTGGGAGGAGGAGATGGTTGTCTGTGTACATGAGATAATTGTACCATCTGTGTATGTGATGATGTGAATGGCCATGACCTATGGGCAATTGTTGTCACAGTGTTGTGAACAACATACAGAATGGGCTGTGTGTGTGATGTGTGTGACATATGTGCACATTCTGGTGGATGATATCAGCAATGACACCAGTAGTGGAATACCCCCATACCCATTAGGAAACACCTAGGCTGTGGTCAACAATATGGACACTGTGTTAGGGATGGTGTAGTGTAGTACACCTCCCTGAGCTAGAGACATCTCCCTGGCCCTTTAGGTAGTCATCCGAGGTACCCATGACATGACAGGGTGGTATCCATGTGCACGGAGATCATTGGACAGGCATACACAGCACCCGTGCGACCAATATTGGAATACACATCACCCTCCAGGAGTAGGGCCCATGCGTGGATGGCCGATACCAGCCTCCACAATACTCACCTCCAGTATGCAGCATGCTATCCACCTTGCATACAGACATATGCGACACTATGCTGTTAGACATGCTACATGTCCATAGCCTGATCTGAAAGACATACGTCATGGACAACCACCGTCCTACGACTAGGATGGCCATATGCTGGACAGATCCCTGTGCTATACCTGTGACATACTCCCGCCATACCATGCAGCCCTGTCCACATAGCTGCACATATCACCCCTGCCATACATGGTGTGATGGCTGTATGGTAGATGTAGTATCATCTATCTGGATCAGTAATGTGTCACTGATGCCCCTCGTGGTGGTGTAATGGGTGTCAGATACAGCTAGGAAACCCAGCCCGTACATGCTATAGCCGATAACCTTACCTGCGAATGACGTCCGACCAGCCATTGTCCCATGTCTATAACATGTGCAACACAGGTGATCCATGGCAGGATGTTGAACAGCTGTGCATTGTAGATGTCTATGGAAAAACAGATGCATGTACAGGTTTCCATGCGTACTTGATGCATTGTCACTGCCCAAGTCCAGTAAGGCTGTGTCTGTGTTGATATGTGACATATCCACAGCATCTAGGTCAACAGCATTACCATGGATACATCAGGCATGGGTAGATAGGTAAGAACACCAGTACATGCAAATAGACATGTCCACATGGAGACTGACGTCACATGCAGTAGGAACACTGCACACATATATGGGGATGATACCTAATGCATACTAGGTGTTACATGTGTGGGACACATACATGCCAGTCATGTTAGTGTCATGTTGATTTGCAAAGATAACTGTGCGAATGTACTAGAATGTATGTGCAGCAGTATCACTGTACATGTCTGTAAATGTGACCTGTCACCTTCATCATGTCTTACAGATAATACCGCGTACACGCCTACCAGCATATAGCCGACAGGATGATGATGTCATAATACCGTACCTCCATGAGAACTACGAGGCGTTATTTAGCCACATGCCACAGCATGTACAGCAGTAGGATGACCTGTGGCAGGATCTTTGCAGGAGGGTCAACGAAGTGGGCAGCCACAACCGCACCTACCAGTAGGTGCCCAGACACTGCATGGACCTCATACGTCATGCAAAACAGCGTGCCACTGCAATCGCCAGAGAACAAGGTGGTACGGGTGGTGGGCCACCAACCCAGCCTCCACTCACATACACGGAGGAGCTACTGGCCAGTCTGGGAACACCCTCAGAACAGCCCCCACAAACAGTAACTGCCATCGTGGAGGTGGGTGTCTCCCAACCAATGAGCCTGGAGTTGCCTGGTAAGTCAGTACTGAACATATGGCCAGTATATCCCACGTATGTGCATGTGTCAGTATATCCCACGTATGTGCATGTGTCACGTATGTGCATGTGTCAGTGTACATCATGTAATGTAACAACATATGCAAGGTATGTGGACACACATGCTTTATGCTACCCTGTGTATGCACCATACCTCCGAACTGTACACGTAATTGCAGGATGTCCAGATGTCTGCCTCATATTGTTGGTGTGTTCCCCTTAATATCTGTCCCTTTCTGGCAAATAGCTGAGGAATGGAGTCATTAAATGATGACATACAGCTGTGTTTACGACTGCACATTCCGTTGCAAACCCATATGCATGCAAACCTATTGGTCTATCAAATATCCAGGTTAGTAAGAGCAATATGTCACAGTTGCCCCTATATGTCCCCCATCATAGTAGGCTTTGTATACATTTATTGTTCTAAGAGGTTGAGAGGTATGGTATGCACACATGTGCTGACTATATGCTATTGTACAGGCGAATGTGTTAACCTGCACTGTGCACCCTGTGGCTGTCATACAGTCATGGATAATGTTCATACTGCTGTGTCACCCTATACAGGTACCTCTGGCGTGCCGCACAGACAAGAGTCCATTGCAGGTGAGTCTATCATCAGTATCAGGCATGTCAAAGCATAGATCTATTCGCCATGTGGCCAGTTAATACATGGATATACAGGTTGCATCACCCATCATCCACACAGGCCACCCATGTGCAATATATACAACTGAAATGATACACAGACATGAAACTACAGTATTTGTAATTGCTACATGTGTGTCCAGCTGTGCATACAACAGTGGAGGTGTTCTACAATTGAGGCATATGTGCTATACAGTGGAACAGAATGTGTGGTACACAAACCAGTACCACACAGTGAGCTGTGATATGGGCAGACCACAGGCGTCACCATTGTGTTATATGCCCCTGCAAAGGTTTCACACATTGTGATGTTCCATCCAACATGTCCGAGACATGGAGCGTTTTGGTTGTAATATTGTCACAATTCCCCATAACCCATACCTCACATACCACACATACACCTGTTGTCTGCATAGCCCTGTGGATGGTGACATAACCAACATCTATGGGTGTATGTCATATGGGACAACACAGACATGTGTGATAGACGGCCATCACATACATGACCAACACATGTGCACACATGGCCATGGGGGATGGCCAGAGACATGTAGCCACACAGAAGATGGGATGTGGATACACCCTGTCCCACTTTGTCCACACATGGTCCAAGTACAGCCCGTACTAGACCGATTGTACAGGTGATGTGGTACGCTGCACATCATAACTGCTTGTGCACAGCTAGTGGAGGTGACAGTGACATGTACCTCATAAGATGTGTTGAACATGATGTCTGTGTCATAGCATGATGGTAGTCACCTTCACAGATTCCACTGACAGTGACACCAGGCCACAGAAACTGTACTTTTCCCCTCTGCCATAGGACATCACTGTCAGCTGTGCACCATGTGTGCGTGGTACATCAATGTCATGTGTGAAATAGTGATTTGACAGGTCTTCTATGTGTGGACATGGTTGCCAGGCAGCTAACACTCTGTAGTCATCATGCAGGGGTGTCATCTGTATGTCCTCCAGTGACCTGACACATGACACAGCATGGTTGGGTGTGTATACACCTCAGCATCATAGGTCACAATCTACAGGTATGTCATGGGTATGCATGCAGTTCTGGATATGCAATGTGTACATAACATGCACGGTTTAGCAATATAGATGCCTCATGATGCCATGCAATGGCACAGTGTCTGTACATCACACTGTACAGCAATGTAGATGGCCCAGTCCCCTACCATGCCCATGCACATTTGCTCAACATGCATTCTATCTGTAGGGCATATGGACAACACCGCAATGTGATTCCCAGTACGATGCTGTACATGTGTCATGACACCATTGTGTCAGGCGTGCATGCATGCTAATGAACATGTCAGCAGATTACATGTCAAGGTCACGTCAGCCATGTGTACTGTTATCCTGTTCTGGTCCACATGGTGTATCACAGGGATGCATGCATACTACCATGATCGTGTGAATTGCATGGATAAGGATATGACACCTGCCTGCTGTAGTGTGCATTCCGGGGGGTATGCTTACAAACACTATTGATGTCTGAGCTGCATGCTGTCAGCTGTATCACAAGCATGCTGCATGCCATCTGTCATCTCACATTCATGGTGTGTCAGTGTGTGTGTCGGTGTGTCAGTGTGTGTGTCTGTGTGTCAGTGTGTGTGTCTGTGTGTCGGTGTGTGTGTGTGTGTGTGTGTGTGTGTGTGTGTGTGTGTGTGTGTGTGTGTGTGTGTGTGTGTGTGTGTGTGTGTGTGTGTGTGTGTGTGTGTGTGTGTGTGTGTGTGTGTGTGTGTGTGTGTGTGTGTGTGTGTGTGTGTGTGTGTGTGTGTGTGTGTGTGTCGGTGTGTCTATTGTAATGTAGAGTATTTCTTTGCATTCACAGGTGATGTAGGTGCGTTACCCTGCTGTGGCCCATCTGATAGTGTCCCCACAGATGCTAGCAGTGATGAACATATGTACGAGGTGCAGGCTGGGATGTCAGGGGCGGAATCTGTGCCAATGGTTGCCATCCCAGTTATGTCCCCCACTTCCCCGCACACAGTTCAGCTGCCAACACATACCGCATCTACAGTGGCCCTAGAGGAAGGACAGTCATTGTTTGTTAGCGTTGAACAGGAACGTGTGGTGGCTACAGAAAGTGTGTCTCCACACCATGGTGGCAGTATATTGACTGCAGATGTGCCACACAGGCATGTGGCTGGTGCTGCTCGTAGGAGGACATCTGGCAGACATGCACCTGCAGGACATAGCACAGCAGCTGGGATCACCAGACGCATGTTCCAGACTGTAATGGTGGCACAGGCATGTGTCAAACGGCAGAACAGAGAAGGGCAGAGGCTGCAGAGGGCTGCTATCAGTACCCTAAACAACAACATCCAGGCATTGGCAGGTGCTCAACATCAGCTTGCTGATGTTCTGGACAGGCGATTGGGTGACATGGTCAGAATCCTCGACCGTGGTATGGCAATCCATGAGCGTGAGCTGTCTGTGCTGGAACATCTGGTAGGGGTGAGGCATAGGACATATGGACTTAGGCCAGCTACACCACCTAGTGCAGGTCAACGCGAGCGTGCCACCTCACATGGCCACTCCCATAGTGCCGGTAGCAGTAGCAGTGCAGCTGGTGCTGCAATGTTCACACCAGGTCACAGCAGGCCACGTGGACATAGCCCTGGACGTTCCCGGCGGGGTCACAGTTCCAGTGGCCATGTGTCGTCACACAGTAGCCATTCTGTACCTCTGCCTGGTAGTGCCCGTGCAACTCCTGGCAGGCACAGGACACATGGCCATGTCCGGTCACAGTGAGCTGTACAACTTGGTCTGTACATTCTGGAGCTGTCCACAATACCCTTGTGTAGGCCTCACAAATGACAGAACTGTGTGCACACATACACGCACACAGCGAACACAACTGTAGGGCTCCACAACACCCACATACATACGGAACAGACATGTCCATTCAAATCACTGGCCATTACCCGCACACATGATGTCATCCATTGGTGCAGCCTATGCCCCTGGCAAACAGTATCACCCTGTGCATATGATGAAGCCTGTGCCACATCCCTGTCATCCATGCCATCGGTGCAGGGATATGCTCATATGGTCTGATGCACAGGGTGAACAGAATAGTGAGAGGTGTATCTAACATTACTTGTGTATGCATATTGCGTGATGTGTATGTTGTATTGGTTGTGTGTGAATACTGAGATGTGAGAGGTGTATCTCACATTACTTGTGTATGCATATTGAGTGATGTGTATGTTGCATTGGACGTGTGTGAATACTGAGAGATGTGTATGTGACATCAGTGGTGTACTGTCAACATGCACCAGTCATACCATGTCGTCCAGGTGCAGCATGCATTGTGATATGTTCACAGTATGTGTCTCGGTTACAACAGTAACAGCATGTTGGTAATGCCCTGGTTCCCTCCTATGGTGTACTGGCATGTGCCTACAGGTAGCAGTGTTTGCAGTCCCCCATTTGTAACTGTGGATTACTCACAGGCATGTATGGCAAAATCAGCATGCTAAACGCACCCTCAACCCGACTGTTGGACAGTCGAACATGACACAGATGTCCGAACATGATACAGTACAAAGACAAAATGATCAGTTTTAACAATTGGCTTAATTACTGGTGTCATTCTAAGGGGATCCAATGTCTGTCTGCTTGGGATGACATGCTTGACAAGCCATGCTGCTTCGCAAGGGATGGCTTGCCCCTGTCACCCCTGTGCTTCCGGATATTGGCCAAGGCTCTTGCCACCCCCATAGTGCCTTTTTTAGGCAAGGCTCAAATGACAAACCTACCTCCCTAGAAAACACAAGTGGAAAAAAACTAAGGGTAATGCTGCTCAATGCCAGAAGTCTAAACCTCAAGATGCACGCCCTCGAAGCCCTCTTCAGTATGGAGAACATCGATGTCTGTGCAGTGACTGAAACCTGGTTCAAGGCTCCTGAGAGCACCCCAGCACTATCAGGTTTTACCTCATATCATGCTTTCCGGCCCCAAAACTTGGACCGAATCACAAAAGAAGGGGGAGTATCCATTTTCATCAAAGATACCCACACCTCCAGGTTAGTGGCAATGCACGAAGCATCGGAAACTATCCAGGTGCAACTAACCATAGGCAAAACTGCCTTACAGTTTGTAGCATGCTACAGACCACCCTCTCAAACTCAGGAACCCCACACAGCCTTCCTGAAGACACTGGAGAGTATGAATGTCTCTCCAAATACCATCATTTTGGGAGACTTCAACTACCCAAACATAGACTGGGAACATTAGAACCAAAACCACAAAACAGACGGCTCGAGCTTTGCAGAAAGATGACAACTAAGTAGATGTAATTTAGCGCTTTCTTCCACTTTATTTAAAAACATGGACTTCATCAGAAAAACGGGAACTCTCCCATGTTCCCGTTTTTATACACATGACAGGAAGTGATGTAAAATGACTAATACATAAAATTGAATGTCTTTGTTTTATCAAACAGAACATAATAAATGAACCATTCTAACTTCATTAAATTGTTATATGACCATCATTGAAACCATTATTTGTACTCTATCTTTATAACAATTTTCTGTAAGCTTATTTTGGTATAATTTCTTTACAAAATGTGAAATTCTTGTATTTATATAAAAAATTATCAAAACTTTTACAAGTTTATAAAAAATGATTCAATTATTTTTGTATGATCCAAAAATCTCTCCACCACCCAATTAAACTCCAATCTGTCTATAAACACTCTAAATGGAACAGGTGTATTTTATTCTTGTTTGTTTAAACATTTGAAAAATGCATGACAAAAAAGAAAATAAAAATACAAATACAAATGAAAATAAAAATTGAATGTACAAATTCCCAAAGTGCATTCTTATTAATATTAATTATTTATGTATCAAATGTTTATGTGCTTAATTATGGACTTTTTCTAATTTTCTATACTTGAAAAATACATATGTATAATGAATTATATATAAGTTTTAAATTATGTATTACAAATATAAATACATTATTAACTGATATATTAAAATTCATACTCCAAATGGAGCTAACTGACCTTCATGTAAACCTAATAGGTAGTGAAAATACTACTAACTGTACTACCTATATAGTAAAAAACATTTAATATTGATAGTATCGTTTAGCCCTGGGAAAGAATCAGCCCCTAGTATTAACTGCCACAAAGTCTCCTTCTGTTCTAGTTTGTTGTTAGTGTCACCATTCAACACTCCTTTGTCTGTTTTATCTAGTACAAAAAATTCAAACTTCTTAAAATTGTCACAAGTCAAAGCGTGTCTTGCTAATGAATTACTCAAGCCCCAACACCCTAGCCCAAAGGTTCCTAGAATTCATAAACTCAAATGCAATGGAACAACTAGTCACCATTCCCACAAGAGGAGACAATATACTAGACCTGATCATCACAAACATGGGGACAAAATGCTCCACACCGGAAGTACATCCCTCTTTGGTAAGATCAGAACATAAATTAATCTCACTGGAAATCTACATCCCGCCCCCACCCCCTGCACAAAAGACCGCAGTGAAGAACTTCTCAAAAGCAAACTTCACACTTCTTAAGACTGAAGTGGTATCTTTCAAGGCCCCTGGGCCAGTGGAAATCACAACCCACACTGCTGAATCCTTTGCAAATGCCTTCTATGGGCACCTTCAAGAATGCATGGATCACGCAATCCCAAATAAAACCAAGACCCATTCCCCCAAAGGCAGGCGCCCGGTCTGGTGGACCCCAGCCATAAACAAACTTTACAACAGGAGGAGGAAGCTACTACATGACAGAGCAAAATCCCTAAAAGGGAAGGCATCTCTGATCAGTACTAGCAAAAAACTACGATCACTCATAAAATCATCCAAGGCCAACTTTGAGAGAAAAATCGCAAAAGACACAAAAGACAATCACAAGGCCTTCTTTAGCTATGTTAGAAACCTGGGTGGAAACTCCCAGATATGCTCAGAGTTAGTCCAAAATGACACAAAATACACTGAACCCACTGACATTGCCAACATTCTGGCAGACAGGTTCAGTGCAAATTTCTCCCCTCCCCCAAAAGGTGAAATAACTATCCCAGCAGAGTGTAGCCGCCCTAACATCTCAGATGCCCAGGTGAGAGCCGCTCTCTCTAAAGCTAAAAACACAGCATCGATGGGACGGATGGTGTCCCGGCTGTGTGCTACATGAACTCAAGAGGAACTAAATCCACACATAAGGCTGCTGTTTAATCTTAGCCTTACTACAGGATACATACCCAAAGAGTGGCGTACGGCAACAGTGGTCCCACTTCACAAAGGCGGTGCTTCTACAGACCCTGGAAATTACCGCCCATAAGCTTGACGAGCCTGGTCTGCAAAGCTATGGAGAGGATCATTATGGAACTCATAAACAAAGACATTGGGGACCTACAGACATTGGATCCTACCCAATTTGGCTTTGTCAAGGGCAGATCCTGCCTTTTGAACTTGGTCGACTTTTTTGAAACAGTCACTAAGGCCATTGATGAGGGTAAGGCAGTTCACACAGCCTACCTTGACCTTGCAAAAGCCTTTGACACAATACCCCACTCGGGCATCATAGACAAACTCACCAGCTTAAATGTAAACCCATATGTCACAAGATGGGTTGCAAACTGGCTCAAGGACAGAACCCACAGTGTCAGAGTTGCTGGAGCTATGTCAGACTCTAAGCTAGTCACAAGTGGTGTCCCACAGGGCTCAGTCCTGGGACCCCTCTTGTTCAGCATTTATTTTTCCGAGGTACAGGCAAACATAGGAGGATTGTGGCTGACAAAGTTCACAGATGACTGCAAACTGGGTGCCATAATAGCTACTCCAGCGGACACAAACATCCTTCAGAGAGGCCTCATAGAAATGGATAATTGGTGCCAGAGCCATGGCCTTACGCTGAACGCCAAAAAATGTATAGTCATACCCTTTAGGAAAAACAAGGTACTGACAAATTACCACATAGGCGGTAATCCATTAAGTATGGAAGAGGTAATCAGGGACCTAGGGACCCAGGTTGACAGTAACCTCTCATTTGACACTCACATTGCCAAAGTGGTTAGGAAGACCTTCTATATTGCCCACCTTATCATGAAGGGTTTCACATCTAGATCAAGAGAGGTCATTGTGCCCCTGTACTCTTCTCTTATCAGGCCAATGATTGAGTACAATGCCCCATTTGGGATGTATCTCACCCGACACCTGCAGCAGTTGGAAAGACCCCAAAAGTTCCTCACCAAGAGGATAAAGGGTCTTAAACATATGTCATATGCTGCCCGACTGAAAGAAACTCCAGCTCTATTCAGTCGCATACTGCCTACTCAGAGGTGATCTGTGCCTGACGTACAAGGCCATGTCCAATCCTGAATTAATGGACATGCTCCACCTCAGAAAATCCAAATCCATCAGAGCCACGAGAACAAGTGACTTAAACCTCAACACAGAAATAAATAGAACGTGCTGGAGGGACAGATTCATAACCCAGAGGCTCCCTACACTCTGGAACAGAATCCCAGTCCATGTTAGACAGAGCCCCTCACTGACTCTATTCAAGAGAAATCTCGACGAGTGGATGGGAGATCGTAGGTTTACCCCGGGGGTCATCTCTGTGTCACTACTAGACAGAGGCATAGTAAACTAAACCCTAAAAGGGCGTAGTATTCTCATCCTAACGGGTGGTGTAAGCCACATACACTCTGGCTAGGCTTATAAATGCCCTAGGGCAGATAGCCTAGTACGAACCTATGAACCTATGAACCTATAAGATGTCCACACATATACTGCACCTGAAGGATGTGGTCAGTTGAACAGGCTACAGCAGACAGAGATGTGACATACATACCGGGAAACATTACAGGTATGTTGACATGGTGCAGGGGTTGTACACAGTGGTCAGGCCAATGATGACGTTAGAGGCCACCTGATAGCATGAGGCCACACTGTGTAGCAGTAATACCCTGTCACAGTACAGGTACATGGCTACATTCACGGGGTCTACAGCACTATAACACACCTCATAGTGTTCATGTGTGGACCCGTGCCTATGTGGTCATCACCCTTGCAGTACTTTGCACCCACACGACATGGCACAGAGAAGGGACATGCACAGGTAGCCAGTATGGCTGGGACCGATGGCATCAACAGGGTAGTAGACTGCATCACCATGGGAGGTTAGTGATCCTGTTTCCACAGTATGGTAGCATACACCCTCACACCAAGCACCAGACAGCCATACATACATACATACACAGACACACTGTGGTGACCAGATATGTGTGTACGGATAGCCGATGTGTGTGATGCACCACACCTGCCGACCTCATGCTTTCCACACTGCAGTATGTACAGATCTGTACAACGGTGTACAGGGATGTGTTACATCTGGGACGTAGTCCCCACCATATGTGGCATGTGTGGTCACACAAGCGGACACACATGACAGTGCTGGGAATGATACACCTGCCATATGATGATCTGTTTGATAGACATGCAGTGGTACTGTCCGCAGTATGTGTACCAACACTATGTCTGGCAATTGTGTGGCTATGTGCACACGGGTGGATGTCAGTGATACAGGTGTCATGTGACATACAGTTGGCTACACCTGACCACTGTGTATGCGTTAAGTCATCACCATCAAGTAACAGTGACATAGTGTACTGTTTGCACATGGCATGGTAGGGTGGCGTGTGACACACCTGTGAGCGATCCCTGGCACACATACATCTACACAGGTGGATCACCACTTTATGTACACAGTTCCCTCCATACTGGATGTACAACCAACTGTACTGTCTGTATGTCACCATATACAGGTGTCAATGATGGGGCTGCATTGCGACTGCATGTTGTAGTTGGGCACAGCTGTGGTATGGACATCGGCCACTGCACATGCATGGTTGCTGCATGCACAGTCCAGATTGTACATGTTTGTTGGTCCTACATGTGTCTCCTGTAGCTATGTTTGTATGCATTGCTATTGGTGGACATGTGTGTTGACATACATGACACATGGACTGTGGTATGATATCACGGGTGTCATGGGTGACTACTACAGGGGAATGTGTCCTCCAACATTGCTACCTCCTGTACTGTGAGCATTCAACAGACATGGACCCTCCTTCCATTTGTGTGCGTATGATTGCTTAGGCCACTGTTCTGCACGGGGGATAGCAAAGGCTTAGCTATGTACATATGTGTTGTGTGTGGTCCATGCACACATCCACTATAATCACATGTTTGACATATCCAAACATGAGTGTTCATTGGTGTACAGCAACACTCATGTGTCACAGCTGTGTACCACCCGGGGCCCCTGGTATGTCTTGCGCTGACCTGGTCATGTATAGTGGTATACTTGCAATGCATAACACCTGTTGGAAACCTGTCAGTACATGTGTACCCTGCACAGTTGCTGTAGACCTCTGTACAGTCCACTGGTCATGTGTCACACGGTGTTGTGGTAATGTATGGCTGTGTACTGCTGCAGCAACGACATGGTGATGTCTCGGGGGCTACAGTGTAGACTGTGGTGTGTACATCTGGGATCTGCACCTGTGACAGCTGTGATGGCAGCTGAGCGTGTGCTGGTCACTGCATGTGTGTGACCACTCTGTGCGTGGGGACAGTTATGCCTTACTGTGCCCTTCCGTGTCTAGACTCCGTCTGCATGCAAGATGGCCCTTTGCAACTGCTAAGTGTGTGAGCATGCCCAGTACACTGTTGTGTAGATGGACACACATGACAGTCCCAACTGAGCCCTTGCGAGTTGAGACTCCGTCTGCATGCAAGACGGCCCTTTGCAACTGCTAAGCATGTGAGCATACCCAGTACGCTGTTGTGTAGATGGACACACATGACAGTCCCAACTGAGCCATTGCGAGTTGAGACTCCGTCCGCATGCAAGACGGCCCTTTGCAAATGCTAAGTGTGTGAGCATGCCCAGTACGCTGTTGTGTAGATGGACACACATGACAGTCCCAACTGAGCCCTTGCGAGTTGAGACTCCGTCCGCATGCAAGACGGCCCTTTGCAAATGCTAAGTGTGTGAGCATGTCCAGTACGTTGTTGTGTAGATGGACACACATGACAGTCCCAACTGAACCCTTGCGAGTTGAGACTCCGTCCGCATGCAAGACGACCCTTTGCAACTGCTAAGTGTGTGAGCATGCCCAGTACGCCGTTGTGTAGATCGACACACAGTACAGTCCGAACGGACATGTATTACTAAGCATGTGGCCATGTCCAGTGCCACCTTGTGTCGGTGATGTCCTTCTGTGCATGGCCGTTGACATCCTGTATAGCCATGGTGGTCATCCTGCCAACAGATGTCCATTTTCAACGTCATGATGGATGCCTACGGAGTACACATTGGTCGACTATCTTGAAGGGTGTACTGTCTGTGGGGCGTCCCGTGACTATGTCATGTTGTCGTGGTGCACCGTACATCTTACGTTGCCATGATCACACCACTGCCGTGTGTTTGTCTACGTGTACCGTGGGACAGTAATATGTCTGTAGGCTTTCAGACTGATCACTCTCTATACAATTCCTGTCAGCGTCCTTGTCAGTGTGGATGATAACACACGCCTAGATGTCTGCCTCTGGGACTGCTGTGCTTAGCAATCTCGGTAGCGCATTCTGTAAATGCGTCATGCTGTAGTGTGTTAGGGTAGTTAGGTGTATGCTCGACTCCCAGCCCTGCCAAGTGTGTGTGTGTGTGTGTGTGTGTGTGTGTGTGTGTGTGTGTGTGTGTGTGTTTGCGCGCATGCTCCCGTCAGCCTGGGGATGCAGTCTTGCTTTTAGACGCCGCACACCACAGCAGTTTCCTACCGACATCTTTGCCTTTGCGGATGATGACATGCACCTAAATGTCTGCCTCTGGGACAGCTGTGCTTAGCAATCTCGGTAGCGCATTCTGTAAATGCGTCATGCTGTAGTGTGTTAGGGTAGTTAGGTGTATGCTCGACTCCCAGCCCTGCCAAGTGTGTGTGTGTGTGTGTGTGTTTGCGTGCATGCTCCCGTCTGCCTGGGGACTCAGTCTTGCTTTTAGACGCCGCACACCACAGCAGTTTCCTACCGACGTCTTTGCCTTTGCGGTTGATGACACGCACCTAGATGTCTGCCTCTGGGACTGCTGTGCTTAGTAATCTCGATAGTGCGTTCTGTAAATGCGTCATGCTGTAGTGTGTTAGGGTAGTTAGGTATATGTTCAACTCCCAGCCCTGCCAAGTGTGTGTGTGTGTGTGTGTGTGTGTGTGTGTGTGTGTGTGCGTGTGTGTTTCCAGCTGCATGACAACAGTACATTGCTTTTACAGTATTCACTCTCCATAGCATCCGTGCAGCATCTTTGCCTTTGATGCTGCTGTCTGCAGGCTAGACGTATGCCTGTGTGAATCATGTGATCCACTGATCATGGTAGCGCGTTTTGCAACTGCGTAATGCTGACGTGTGGTACAGTGCTTACTTTTATGTTCTGCTCCCAACCCTGCCATGTGTGTGTGTGTGTGTGTGTGTGTGTGTGTGTGTGTATGTATCTATCTACATATATATATCTATATATATATTTATATATATGTATGTATATAGCTATATATATATATATATATATATATATATATATATATAGATCTATATATATATATATATATATATATAGATATATATATATATAGATATATATAATGTATATTGTATATAGATATGTATGTTGGGATTATCACTCTTGACTGTGCTGCATTGTCTGTACGTGAGCACCTTGGATGTATGTACATCTGCTATGGCTCTGTGATAGTGCACATACTGTGTGCTGTAGTGATCGTGGGTTATACATGTGTAGTGACCAGTTATTGTGTTGCTGGGTATTACACGGGCATTGGAAACGATGTTAGTGCAGCACCTTTGACTGGTCGTATGCAGATCTCGGCAGTGGTTATTTTATTTATTGTATTTATTTTATTTTACATTTGTTGACCAGGCTAGTCTAGCTGGATATATGTCCATTTTCAGTAGAGGCCCGGGGAGAAAAGCTCCAGTAATTAAACACATTATATGAAGATAGACAATTCAAATAGTAAGGCGTAAAATGAGGGCTAATTAATACACATATTACATAAAAAGTCACGGTAAATACAAAGTAAAATAGGCAAATGTCTTAAGAAAGAAAACTTATCGATTTTTTTTTTTTTTTTTTTAGGAGTATTTCATCAGACTGTGTGCATGTCATTAAGGGAGAGCTAACAAGGCTATAAGGAGCAGAGATTGCAGGAATTTAGGAGGTAGAGAGGACAGGGAGGTAAAAAGGAAGTTAATCTGGGTTGGTGCAGGAGTAAAGCCGGTGATTATTGAGATGAGTTTTCAGCTGCTTTTTGAAAAGTGGAAGGGAGGACAAAGACAGGATAACAGAGGGTAATTTGTTCCAAATTTTGCTGACTGAGTTGGAAAAAAGACAATCACCTGCAAAGTTATTGGGTTTGGTTGTATTAATCATTAGTTTGTTGGAAGAACGTAGATGTTTCAGGTTATTGTAAGGTGAAATGAGGCTAGAGAGTATAGGTGTTTTAGTTGGTTGGTAAATGATTTTGTGAGCTATTAAGAGATGCTGAAGTGTGAGTTGGTTCTGAAGTTCCAACCAGCCTAGTTTTCTTAGGTTCAGGCAGTGATGGGTTTTAAATGAGGATCCAGTTGCAAATCGAGCAGTATTATGGTAGGAAGTTCCTAGTTTCTTAAGGTTGTTTTTGGAGAGATTAGTGTATATGGGGGAGGCATATAGTAGTGTAGAGATAAGGTGTGATCTGGCTAAGGTGGTCCTTGCTTCAGGTGAAAGGAAGGGTTTGATTCTATAAAGGGATCCGATTTTTTTATTAACTAATTTTTTTGCGCTATTGATGTGAGTTTCAGTGCTGAGAATGTTGTCAATGGTTATGCCTAATAGTTTAGTTGTTGTTTCAGGAGAGATGAGAGTGCAATCAATGGAAGAGAGAGTAAAGTTTAGTGGGGCAGATCTATGAGTAGGTGAGAACAATAGCAATTTAGTTTTCTTAGGGTTAAGGAGTAGACAACGATCAGAGAACCATTGTTCAACAGTGTTAAAAGCTTTTTGAGTGATAGAGTGCAGTTCAGTTTGTGATTTAGCGGTACAGATAATAGTAGAATCATCTGCATATTGTATACAGGTGGTGTATACAGGTTATTACATTGGAGTGTGAGTATGGCTCATATCCATCTGTAGTAACTGTCAGTTCTATGCACCTCAGGTTAACATTACAGATGCACGTTTATCCACAGGTTGTGGTACAGATCCCAGGACTGTATGTGTAGACATTGACAGGTGCAGGACTGGGTTGTGTTGGATGCATGGAGGGGTGTCCATGGCCAGTAATGGGGATCTCTACAGCCTGGCAGGTACGGTCTGTGACTGTCCCACAACCTCCTGTATATGGCTGACACATGCTGTACCTGTGTATATGCAAACACACACACTTACCACAAACAGCTACGGCTATCACATACACACACCCATTGCGCCACCATTGGGCCATGCAATAACCATTGTCCCTCACACACACACACACACCTACGTGTACATTAGATGGCTCTATGACAGCTCTGGACATGTTAACACCACACCCTGTGCATATGATGTCACCTGTGCCACCACCTGTGATGTGTAACATTGATGCAGGATCTGACTAACCTGGTGCTGCTGCACACGGTGGCTTTATTCCACTGTATTGATGTTAGCATGCTGTTAACACACAGTGTGTTACTCCCAGGTGTACTTCAGCAGGCATGATGCATTGCAGCTATGACCATCACTGTAGCATAGTTTACAGCACTGTTACTTCTGATGATGTATTCTCCATCCATGTGCCATTTCACTGATGTGTGTAGTATTGGCAGCATGTGTGTCTGTGTGTGCAGTATGTGTGTGATGTGTGTAGTACACATGTATACATGCTTACAAACGCATTCACAACATTACACGGGCTTCACCATTCGTACACTAGCTTACTCGTTCTTCCACACTCCACACGCGCACACGGGCTAACATGCGTGCACACATGCTTACTCAGGTTTACTGGCACGCATGGGCGCAGACACACTGTGGGCAGGTTTGCAGGTCACATCGGTGGTATCCATGGCGTACGCCGTCAGTCTCTTGACATTCCCTAGGATAGCTCATGACACGCCTCTTCCACTGAGTACTGACAGCACACATGTGACACTGCTCCGGTGAGGTTACAGTGTTTTATACATACACACTCATGTTGTCACCTATCCTCTACTCTAATAGTCCCCTTAACCTACACTACACTGTAGAGGCTTGGCCCATATGGCATGACATGTTGTGATTCACTATCCCAAGCCTCACTTGCCTCACATTGCCTACAAATGCTTCATTACATCTCTGACAGAGTGCTTCCACACATAAGTACCAGTACGCAGTAGCCATGTTGTCTCAAGCTTGCCATTCATCTGCATGGTGTACTAACATCTAACTAAACCTACATTTTGTATGTATATTATCCATATGTCTTGTTTTGAAGTGCAGCGCGTTCTCGTGGCTCTGCGCTACACTTCCACACCAGGGATCGGGGGAGGACAACTACTGGTTCATTGATATCCAATGGACAAAGTCACCACTGGCCTTGGACTTGGACATTGGCATTCTTCTTCGACTGTATTCATACTGTATTTGCAGCTGTCATTGCTCCTTTTAGCAACGTGCAAAACGTTAGTCGCATAACATCCGGGTACATTTCTGCACATAACTCTGCTCTTGCACGGACAGCTTACTGTTTCATGTATCACGTAATTACATCATTTGCATAGCTTACACATACAAATGGGGTATGTTGCAAATCCCAACATTGTCCATGCAATGTTTGTGTTACGGGCGGTCTTGCATGCCCCTACGGGTGTTTGCTGAATAGCCTGGCAGTCATCTTTCCTTGCTGTACTCTCACTCAATCCATACATGCCGGAGGCTTCGTGTATCATGGCCTAGGCTTTGCTGTGTGCTATGTCTATTTGTGGTGTATGCATGGCTGTGGGTATGTCCCACTGTCATCATTGATAAAGGTGACACCCTATAGGTACTTCCTGTAGACTGCTGTGTCATTTGACATGTCAGCACATACCTGCAGATGAACTTCCTACTGCAGCGCTTTTCATACCTTCTGAGTTATCTTGCGGTCAATAATGCTGTTTCCTCAGACATGTATCTGTTTCTGATCATACCTATCAACCTCCTAGTGCAAAACATCTGTACAAAGCCTAACATGATGGGGGGACAGATAGGGGAAGATTCTACATATTGCTCTTACAAACGTATATAGCTGACAGTATTATAGGTTTTGCATTAGTATGACCTTTCTGAGGGATTTGGGGTCTTAAACACATATGTTTATCATTATTTAATGACGTCAGTTCTCAGGTATTTGGCAGACAGGTACAGATTGTGAGAGGAACACACCACACATATGAGGCATACATCTGCACATTCGTACAGTTGCGAGGTATGTTTCTGATACTGGACATCAATTTTCTTATGCCAATACACACAATACATGGCGCCATCACAGGCCAGTTACCATTACATTCCTATTGCAGGACACACCCACACACAGGGTTATATTCCTCACACAGACCAACAGGTGCTTATCCACACTAATTATTCCATCATGTACCTTATGTGTACGCTGGTATTTGCGCTTTCCGTCAGTGGCAGAGCTCACATATGAGTATGGGGCACTGGACACTGTATCAGTGACACTGCATGACACCCTGAGGGACACATGTCTTTTGAGTCTATTAACCTTCCACATTGACTTTCACAGGCCATACATTGTAATTCACATTTGTGGACAAACATGCTTATGACTTGTACATGTTTTGTCATTTGTCCTGACGTCTTTCTTCTCACCTATACACCTTGTATCACTAGTTCTGTACATTTCATTAGGACGGGTTACCTTCATACCTTTCACCTGTACACATTATGGGTATCCGCCCTGGGGTTTGACCTCTGATTCTGTTACATTTGTCATGATAATGTGCCTTTCTGGTAGATTGCTGGCAAGCCATGACGGACTGTGTGGTTAGGTAATCATGACTGACATTTCTATTTCATGATTACTAACTCTCATAACATTTGTATTCCTGACTACGCAATTATTCTATCAATGTTCTGACTTTGTCTGAGGTATATTTAACATAGTCCCTATTTGTCTGTCGTGTACTATGCCTTAGTCCAGCTGTCTTATTCTGACATTCTGGCAGGTATGGTTACCATCTTGGTCGTACGCATGTCCATCCATGATAATCGCCTACATGACACTGATATAGGTCCCTACGTCTTCCCCCAATGGTTTACACAATATCCAGTAGATAGGTTGCACCTTTTTGGAGAATATAGGTGTGTGCTATACCCACATAGGTATATTGATCACTCCCATGGGGCGTACCTAATAGATCTGTGCCAACCAACACCTTGGCCCAATTCTGTATACCCATGATTCCCATACCTGACACACCTCCACAGTACCCATTAGACATGTTTAATGTGAGGGATAATAAAGTGTGAGGACACTTCCGAGCACTCCCCACTCTGCGGATATCAGCTCGTACGTCATACATTCAATCGACCCATGTGTTATTACCCTTGCACCTGCTACTGTTGCATGTACACCTATATCGTAGTTGCAGGTGTGACTTCTTTTGCATCAATGACGGTTCGCGCTGCAGCATCAATTTTGGGGTCCTGCAAAGGACACCTATATTCATGTTTAACGTGTAGAACTTGCAGGCCCTGTCACACTGGTACTTTCCGGGCAATGGTTTGGAAACCATTGGTGTATTCTCCTTTCATGCATGTCTGTCTGTCTATCCATATTAGCTATACCGTGACCTATTTATGTACATGTGTTATATGTACAGGGACATATGTTTGTTGTGTATATATCTATTCATGTATCGTGTGTATATATATATATATATATATATATATATATATATATATATATATATATATATATATGTACATATATACATATGTCTATACATTCCTCATCTCATAATTTGCTTTGGATTATGTCTGTGGATATATGTGTATATATATCTTCATATCATACCTTTCAACTGTACAGATTTCTGCTGCATGTACAGCTGTTTGCCTCTTATCTTTGGTCCATTTTTCATAACCTTGTGTCTATCTGGCAAGTTAGTGGCATATCATTAAAGACTGACGTTGGTAAATAATGACAAACATTTCAGGTTACGACTTCATACCCTTCAGAGAATCCATGCTAGTGACACACCTGTTATTCTATTCACTTTCTATGTTTGGTAGGGCAATATCTGGGGATTGTCCCTATTTGTACCAGCTGTTGTCATGGCTTTGTCCGGTTTCGTACTTTATGGGGTTAACAGGTATGAGCCATGTACATAGAACGTGGGGAAAACACCATTCATTTTCTATTCTGTGAGCGGATTACACATGCGCAGGCGCACTTGCATATCCTTATTGTGGGTTACATATGTTTCATAGATAATTGTGCTTACATGAACTTTCATAATTCTGACCGTAACAATTACATATCTGTATTCCAGTTTACGGACTACTGCGAAACACACGTTCACCTTTACATATTTAAATGTGTGTACAGCACGAACGCTTTCATTACACTTTCAAGTTATATGTGCAGTGGTCGTAGGTCAACCGGGACTGAATTCACGTTGGCCAGATACCGGAACCACTATTCTATTGGTGTTCTCCCTCATTGATATGCATACCCATAGTACTTAGCTACATCAACATACACCTCACCGCTTCACCTACAACACAGGCATCCATTCTCCTGCTGGGAAAAAGGCGGTACTACATATTACACATTCCCTATTGCCTACTGCTGTGGACTCCGGCTACATTGTTAATCACTCCGAGGATATGCAGAACACCAAGGCATATAGTCCAGCCACATACAGGTCTTTGATTGTCAGGGTGTTCATGTAGTGATCTGGGATTAGGCTTGTCCACCTGGTGAATGGAACTTCCCTGGCCAAGGTCAAATGTCAGACGAAGCATACAGACAGGGATTATCTCCCTATTTTGAAGTTTTACCTGTGTTTATAGACACAGGTGTTTGGGCACCTGTCAGAAGCTTATTCTGTTGGCATTACATATTATGGATGGGCTTGTTACAGTCCATACTCCATGGTGAGGGGTGTTCCCATTCACATTTGACTATTACCTATATACAGTCATACGGGGATTATTATTTTTGGACATGAAGTGACTACAGGTATGCAGTTGTACATTACACAAGTGTGAAGGGCTGTTCCTGTAAATATGTACGGACCATACCTCTCAACCTCTTAGAGCACCGAACCTGTGCAAAACCTACACAATGGGGGGACAATTAGGGACACATTTTAACGATTGCTCTTACAAGCTTAGAACGTTGATAGAATGCTAGGTTTTGCATTAGCATGACCTTTCTGAGGGTTGTGGAGTCTTATACTCAGGATATTTCTCATTATTTAGTGATGTCAATCCTCGGCTATTTACCACACTGGTGCAGATTGTCGGAGGCACACACCAACACTATGGGGCGAACCTGTGGTCATTCTTAGGGTTGCCACCTTTTCGACTGTCCAAAGTGGGACATGTTCTGTAGAGATGTCATATTTTCCAGGACAAAACATACCTACAGCCATGCATAGTACAAAACTTTAACCTTTTTTGTACATATAATAGCTTATTCTAGTAACATTTGAATTACTTATGCTACTTCACATAACATATTGAGGATTCATATATAAAATAACTGTTTTATGCGACTATTAAAGTAAATTAGGAAATAACATTGTCCTAAACTCTCAGGACATTTGCTATGTCTTGATTTTTTTCACAGGACACAACTGCCTACAGAGGGACTGTTATTCGCAAAGTGGGACAGGTGGTGACCCTAGTCATTCTGCGAATATCCAGACAGTTGACTGGTATGGCACGGACCTCTGTAATACTCTGTTGTGCTCTGGCACAGCAGTAGCTCAGCATTAAAGACTGCAGTCGGAACGTGCTGACAAACAGTTGGGTTTCAGACTTCATACTCCAGACATTAATGCCAATGTGCAAACTGTTATTCTATCAAATTCTATGTTTCTAAGAGCTATCTTTACAGATTGTCCCTGTTTTTCGACCTTTGTCTCACTTATATTCATGGCTCTGTCCAGATATCTTGCTCACACAGATTGACAGGTATGGTCAGTCATGACTGCACACAGTCAGTGTCCCTCACACTTGATCAGGGTTGACCTGTTTACGTCAGTGTCTTCCTCCCCCTCATGCCGTTTTCCACTTTGCAAATGTGTGCATTATATTCTCCCTCCTATTCGTGTCTGGACACGTGCGTCACGGGAAGGTATTTTATCCTGGGTGGTAGGTTATGCATGCCCACTTAGGGCTGGACAGTGTCATGGACCTCCACTGCACGTTCTGACTTGTGTCCAGATATCTACTGGATTGGACATCATGTCATCATACCCATTATACTATTTACACAAGTTGGTCATCCCATGAGGGATATCCCAAAAATTGGACTAGACCAAAACAAGTTAGATAACAAAGATTTTTGTGGCTTCACGAAAACGTGCAGGGGGTTTGCAATCCTGACACTGCCTAGGGTGACAATACCTACTACATATGCATAAGGGTCACTGTGTGTAGCTGTTTCTGCAACAAACCAGTGGACCAAGTACGGCTGGATTTGGTGGACGTTCTGATATGGTAGCAGGTTGTGTGTTGTGGAGGGTATGCTGGGTAGGCTATTATGCATCCAGGTGTGTTGCCTTTGTTATGGCCAGTTCCATCAGGACCCATCTGTGGGTATGTGACAGTGTCGTATCTATACATTTGTCTCACATATTTCCATATTCATATGTTTGTGGGATTGTGTTCTTCAATATGGCCTGTCTGCTTGTCTTGCAGCTGTTTCTACATGAGGTTGTGTTTCTTTCCACTTCACCCGCTGCCCCCTCATACACCTCTGGTTCACCTTTTCTTCATACGACACAGTATCACCTTTGAGGAATTTACCATTAAACACCCACCCCTCACACGTGAATTCCTCACACCCCATAGAGCACTACTTTGGTTGTTGGCCCATGACACGGCCAGAGTTATGCATTGACTACCCTACATGTGTTGGGTACCTTTATGGTTGTGTAGACTACCCTGCCATGTTTGCTTTCCACATGCTATACCTCACGCACATAGGTACACACCCATACTTCACTTTCATTACTTGGTTGGTGTATCCGGGTACAACCCGTTCGACTGTGTCACATACACGTTCGGATTATACAGCTGCCTTCCTGATTTTGCCAGCCTGTTCTACTCATTGGTAGGATGGCACCTTTTCCTATGTCCAAGCTATTCCTTACACATGTCCGACTGTTGTGGACGATGCCTCCCCACAGTCGACGGTTGTGTTTCCACCTTTTCAATTGGCCACAGTGTGACATAGGGTTACCACCTGTCCCACTTTGCGAGGGACAGTCCCTCTTTGAGCAATTGTGTCCTGACATGTAATTGTAAACATGGCAAATGTCCTGAGATTTTAGGACAAACTTATTTCTTATATTTTATGTGATAGTTGCATTAAACAGTTATTCTGTATCTGAAATACCGGACTGTTATGAGAAACAGAATAAGCAACTAATATGCTACAAGAATACGCTTTTCTGTAGGTAAAACAATTACGGTCTGTCCTTTGTACTGGCCGTGGGTATGTGTCGGCCTGTAAAATCTGATGTCTGTACCAGACATGTCCCACTTTGGCCATTTGTAAAGGTGGAAACCCTACTGTGACAGTTGTGGTGAACACAGCATATTTTACAGGCCGACACATACCCACGGTCAGTTCGGCAGATAGAACTTAGAATTCTTGCCTATATCTAAGCTTATTCTTGTAGCATTTCAGTATCTTATTCTGTTTGTTATGACATTTATGTAATATACGTCCAGTGAAATATGTTTAATGCAACTATTGCATGACGTCTACGGAAGAATTATGTCCTATATTCTCTGGACATTTGCCAGTGTTACATGTTTGTGTCAGGACACATCTGCCCACAGAGGGACTGTCGCTCGCAAAGTGGGACAGGTGGTAATCTTGGTCGACGGTACGGATCATACTGTTCCTTTCAGCCTACATGTGTCCGTATTGTTATGGCTGTTTATATGCTCCTTCTGTTTCATTTACATGCATATGCTATTTCCTATCACATTTGGTATGTGAAATACGGCCATTCCTTTTGTATGTGACTATTACATGGCTTGTGGGATATGATTCAGACATACGGTCACTACATATATCTACATTTCTCCTCGTGTATTTTGTTATGGACACATCTGCACAGCTATGTTCCCTCCCTCACATTATGGGTCAGCTGGTGACCCTCTCCGTTGGACTGGACATACCTACTGGCGGCGCGCTAACATATGATACGTTTCACTTCCACATGGTATAGCTATCAACACTACGTTGGACTACAGGCACACGGTTTTCATGTCATTTGTTCATAGGTAGGGACCCGTTATTCCCTACCATGCATTTGTGTTTGATTCTTCATTTTCTGTTCGCAGGGACTCTGCTTTGCATACGTTTCAGTCTTCACGGACACTGATAGGTACGATTACTATTGCTGGTGGAATATAATATTCAGCAGTTTAGGTTGCTCCTCGACAGCCGACATTGACACGCCTCCTTGCGCAACTTTGATATGCCCCTTTCACTCTCGCACGTTTCCTATGCACGTGGCTGTGGCGGCTGCATGCCTTCATTAATATGCATATGGCGTGACTACTCCATATATACGCCGCACGGCTGGCGCAAGCCTTACGCCGGACTTGCGCCGAGCTTCATGAATCCCAGGGATTGTTTTTCTAATGTCAGATGTTTTTACTAATGTTGTCACCTTCATATATACTACTATCATTATTACTCACTTGGTTTCTGTGGTTGTTCTTGATGTAACAAGCAACTTGGTCTGAAACTGTAAATGGTAAAATTTTGATTAGTGCTCTACTCCGGTAAACAAACATAAACAAAAAAAATAAATAAATGATTAACTTGAAAAAAGAAGACACTGCTTATCTGAAAATCTCATGTTAGCTGTTGCTGCCATGTTTTTGGTGCATGCACACATGCGCGTGCGCGCGCGCGTGTGTGTGTTTGTGTGCTGTGTGTGTGTTTGTATTGTGTGCACACGGGTGTGTGTGTGTTTGAGTGTATGTATTTGTGTGTGTGTCTGTGTGTGTGTGTGTGTGTGTGTGTGTGTGTGTGTGTGTGTGTGTGTGTGTTTGTGTGTGTTTTGTGTGCATCTGGGTTTTGTGTTTGTTTGTATGTGTGCACACACATGACCCATGGTTTTATACCTGTTATTGAGTGATATTCTTTCACTACAGATAGAATAGTGTTTTTGGCTAATAAGAATGGGTATAGCTGATATGGGACATTGAAGGTACTACATCTGCATTCAGAGACATATAGTTAGGTTTAGGACATATGAGTTAAACATATCCTTACATGTGTCACTCCAGATGTGTACAGTGGACCCCCATATACCTCATGTCTTTGAGGAAAGTGCATATATGGTGTTACTGTTTTGCTGGAAAAAATTATTGTAGCTCTGTAAACATTGCTGTCTTGTAATCTGCATAACGCCCACGATGATTAACAGCATTCAGAGATGAAAGTTTTGATAAGGATTAGCACAATTTTGCCTACTTCAGCTTTACCTGTGTGACAAACAGTGATGCAACATTTGACCTGTGCAATTTGAAAAGTTATTTACTAACTGTTTTGCATGACACATTTCTTGTCACAACTGAGCAATGTATTAGATGTACATATATATATATTCCACTATGGAAGTCTTGCTGAATGCTTGCATGTGCGTGATACAGTTTTATAAATTCATAGGTTCATAGATTAGTACTATGCTAACTGTCCTTGTGAGCCATTTTAAGCCTAGCGAATTAACCCATGTCAGACTCAAACCCTGCATCTTGTGTCCATAAGATAAACACCTTAGCCATTATGCCAACCTCCCCACTTTTTAATCCTGGATAATTGACATGGTTTTCATTGTGGTCCCATTGTAGTTTTTTTCTGCAGTTGAGCGTGTGTGTGTGTGTGTGTGTCTGCGTGTGTGTGTGTGTGTGTGTGTGTGTGTGTGTGTGTGTGTGTGTGTGTGTGTGTGTGTGTGTGCAGACAGACAGCCAGCCAGCATGTATGCATTGCAACATGCTGGCTGTACATGGAATGCACTGTCTGTATGCATTATGCTCTGTATGTGGATGGTATGGCAGCACAGGCACTGTTACATACTATGTTGCATGCATCTGTTAGTGTACACATTTGTATTGGTTACTACCATATATCTATTTTCTGTGATAGGATTCTGGTCATAATACACACAGCACCATTTTCATAACCTATTGTACAATATATAGCCATTAGCCACATTCATAGTCTAAGACAAAACAGCACACTAATTGTAAGATCATTCTGTTAATGTGAATCTGTATGCAGCCCCCTTTGTAATGTTTTCCAATAAGATCTGTATGCCCCTTTGTTAGCTTGCTTGTGTAGGGCCGCATACAGTATTACTATCAGTTTAGACAGAAAAGCAAGGCCGTTGTAAGCCGCTTGCCATTCCACATGGGCAAGGGGGGGTGGTGGTTGTTATCCTTCCTATGCAGCATGACATGTCCTGTAGTAATGCATTCAAATGAAGCCATATGAGTAAGCATGTGGAGTTTCTTACTCTGACACCTTGTGAGTAAGTGGACATAACAGCTGACAGGCTATGTTTCTCTGCACACAGTCACATGGGTTACACTAGCACGTTATATGCATGTGCATTCCCAATTGTAACTACATATATTGTGCATATGCAGTCTTGTCATACAGCTGTGCATAATTAACTTTCACATGCCATGTGAGACTGAAAAATCTGTATACAGTGTTCCCTCATGTGAGAAACAAACCCTGCCAATGACATCTGCTGCCAAGTTTTGTGGATGGTGGCACAGTGGAGCTGGAGGCAACTGTACTACTTGCACCCTGTGCCATCTTTCTTGCCCAAGCTGTAGATGTTATCAGGGCCATGGATGTGAACTTTTGAGGAGAAACATCATGTTACAATGGAAGTCTTCCAGGAACCAGTGAGGACCCTGTTTTACAACATGTTTGGGAAGATGGTGAGACTAATGCAATGAGTTTTCAGGGACACCTTTTTTGAGCTTTCCAGGGATGATCAAACCAAACAAAAAGGTCATTTTCAGACATACATATATCTGTGTGATTCTTACTCATGTCCATCTGCCATGCATGTATTTGTATGTCATACACACTCTATTTATTTAATGCACACCTTCTTTTTGGTCATACCATTGTAACTGCATATAGTTAGGTATGCAATCATGTTATTGATAGCCCTTCATATCTGCTCTACTGACACCCTCATATGTCTACCTTTGTCCACCTGCATTCTTCACATGAATGTTTGCAATACTATGGCAACATACTGTAAAATCCAAAGTTGTACAGCAAAACCACCAAGGCAAAGGACAACGTGCAAACAAAATAATGATAAACAATGTCCCAGATCATGCACGTGGTCCAACTGGCTATAAAACGATATGTGGAGACACTTGTTGCACCAAATAGAGTGTAAGGTATAAATCCAGAGTCAGCAGATCGTTGGTAAAAATAAGAAAGTTTTATTTAACTAAAACATAGTAAGCGCTTTCGCCGACAGGCTTCTTCAGACTTTAATGAAATTGCATGAAGGCAAGCTCTTTAAAAGAGCTGTTAAGATCTCTGATTGGTCACAAAATTAACGAAATTGCGCTTAACAATTTAAAGTAAAATGCACAAAACAGTGCAGGTCCATATTGATTCTTCATAAACAGGAAAGTTTACACTGGAATCTGGCTCAAACAGTATACAAATCCACTTCAGATGCATTGTTCTATTACACAATGAAATTAAAATAAACAGCTTGAAGTTTAAATGCATGCAACTTCATAAAATACTTCAAGACCGTTTTACTGAGTTGCATTGAAAAATAACTTCATAAAACTAATAAATGCATAGCCAATAACCA
Organism: Protopterus annectens; assembly: GCF_019279795.1. Classification (NCBI taxonomy): domain Eukaryota; kingdom Metazoa; phylum Chordata; order Ceratodontiformes; family Protopteridae; genus Protopterus; species Protopterus annectens. The sequence goes on from NC_056725.1 coordinate 1,905,817,848, forward strand.
AACAACCCACAGTCATAGTAAAAAATACACTGCTATACTGACAATACAATACTTGCACCAGAAAACGATGACTGTGTAAAATCCTTATGCTCTAATAAATTCGTATGAATGACATATCCATAAGTATACACAAGTAAATCACATTCATATATACTGATTCATTGCATTGACAGGATTAATACTTTAAATTCACAAAAATAAGTGTATTTTATTTATCTTGTGTTCAGCGATTATGACGGCTGCTTGAATAAGGTATTCATCGCTGAAACCATAACTACTTAAGTACAATAAATATATATGGAACAAATAACAAATCTAAAACATTCCCTCGGAAAAATATATTTGTTCCTAAATAGTTTATTTTTTAAAAAGTAGCGTTGCTTCACATCACTGCCCAATCTAGTTCCCATGTCCGCCTAAAAAACTAAAATGCCCATGCAAGTATGGACAATTTAAAACCTATATAAGAAGTATAAAACATATCGGTGTCATATATGCATAGTTCAAAAGCCTGTGACGCTGCTATTTACATATCATGCCTATCATTTAGTATAACGGAAACTATCAACACAGTTCTAACTCACTGTTGTATCTATCCACAACAAGATCAAACCCTATTGCACCTTAAGGGCAATCAACTCAACAGAGGGATGTCTATTCGCTCATCTAACGTGAGCGACATCAAGTCAAAAACTGTTTGACTTTTTAAGAATGATCGCTCCTACTCACGGAAGCCTACTCACCCGTCTTGTTATAATAGAGAGTGCTTTGTATCTAAACGTCATCATACAGCAATTGAGCATATCATTAAAATGCATATAGACATAAACTCTAACATGTAACATGATAAATATCCATAGAACTCAGCATCTACAGTTCTTTAGTATAAGTAGTATATACAAAAACCAAACTCTATCGAGCAAATGGTTGGCTATAGTGGTGGAGTTGATTGCCCTTAAGGTGCAATAGGGTTTGATCTTGTTGTGGATAGATACAACAGTGAGTTAGAACTGTGTTGATAGTTTCCGTTATACTAAATGATAGGCATGATATGTAAATAGCAGCGTCACAGGCTTTTGAACTATGCATATATGACACCGATATGTTTTATACTTCTTATATAGGTTTTAAATTGTCCATACTTGCATAGGCATTTTAGTTTTTTAGGCGGACATGGGAACTATATTGGGCAGTGATGTGAAGCAACGCTACTTTTTAAAAATAAACTATTTAGAAACAAATATATTTTTCCGAGGGAATGTTTTAGGTTTGATACTTGTTCTATATATATTTTTTGTACTTAAGTAGTTATGGTTTCAGCGATGAATACCTTATTCAAGCAGCCGTCATAATCGCTGAACACAAGATAAATAAAATACACTTATTTTTGCGAATTTATAGTATTGACCCTGTCAATGCAATGAATCAGTATATATGAATGTGATTTACATGTGTACACTTATGGCTATGTTATTCATACGAATGTATTAGAGCATAAGGATTTTACACAGTCATCGCTTTCTGATGCAAGTATTGTACTGTCAGTATAGCAGTGTATTTTTACCATGACTGCGGGTTGATTGGTTATTGGCTATGCATTCATTAGTTTTATGAAGTTATTTTTCAATGCCACTCAGTAAAACGGTCTTGAAGTATTTTATGAAGTTGTATGCATTTAAACTTCAAGCTGTCTATTTTAATTTTATTGTGTAATAGAACAATGTATCTGAAGTGTATTTGTATACTGTTTTAGCTAGATTCTAGTGTAAACTTTCCTGTTTATGAAGAATCAACATGGATCTGCACTGTTTTGTGCATTTTACTTTAAATTGTTAAGCGCAATTTCGTTAATTTTGTGACCAATCAGAGATCTTAACAGCTCTTTTAAAGAGCTTGCCTTCATGCAATTTTATTAAAGTCTGAAGAAGCCTGTCGGCGAAAGCGCTTACTATGTTTTAGTTAAATAAAACTCTCTTATTTTTACCAACGATCTGCTGACTCTGGATTTATACCTTACACTCTATTTGGTGCAACAAGTGTCTCCACATATCGTTTTATAGCCAGTTGGACCACGTGCATGATCTGGGACATTGTTTAACACTATGGCAACATAGCTCTGTCATGCCTGCATGTCTCCTGATGACTTCTGATATGTGGGAAGTGTCTTGGCATTACTTTGTTCCTGTTTCATAGTTATACAGGTGCCATTAGGCATACTATAGTGACATATTTCTGTGTACACAACACTGCAATGTTGCACTGTAATCAATGAAAATGCCAGCCACCTCTGTTCTGTACCACAGTGTTCCATATACTTTATCCATGAAAGGACTGATGCACTTCATAGCTTTAACTGTTATCTGTGATGCTAATTTTTTTCATGCTACAGTATGTACTGCATTCTTATGTATCACTGGCATTATGGTGGTCATATATCGGGATAGGGTCTACATCACATTATCGAAATTCCAAAATGTCGAACACCATACGCTCGACCTTGGAATCTCAAAATGTGATATACTCGAATGCTCACAGCAGCGAATTTATTTCCAAGGGAAAAAAAATTGCTGTTCCGAGAATACACATACACAGCACAAGAACACCAAAATACATAATCCACACATACACACTTCATAGAACCCTACACTAAACCATACATACACTACTAGCTATCCACTTACCTTAACCCAACCCTAACCCTAAGGTCCCTAACTAACACACACTCGCCTTACCTGCTCCCTAACCCTAAGGTCCCTAACTAACGCACACTCACCTTACCCACTCCCTAACCCTAAGGTCCCTAACTATCGCATACTCACCTTACCTGTTCTCTAACCCTAAGGTCCTTAACTATTGCACACTCACCTTACCTGCTCCCTAACCCTAAGGTCCCTAACTATCGCACACTCACCTTACCCGCTTCCTTTCCTTAAGGTCCCTAACTATCGCACACTCACCTTACCTGTTCCCTATCCCTAAGGTCCCTAACTATCGCACAGTCACCTTACTTCAGTCCGTTCGCACACTTACCTTAACCCGGTCTGTCACCTTCGCACCACAGTCAAGGAAATAGCAAAGCTTCAGAAACGGCCCACTGAATACTTTCCCTAGGAAAATATTTGGTGTTCTGCAGCTTCGCTATTTCAAGCATTCGCTAAATAGGGGTCGATATTATAACATTCAAAGTTTTAAGACTTCAATGTTATACTATAGACCCATTGGTATAACATAGATCAGTATGACCTGCTGTGAGTTATATGTTTGGTGTGGTTTGTGGCTATGTATTGTTGTTCTATGAACACAGTTGTATACTCTGCTGTTTTATCTCCTGAGCATAACATCTGCCAACTGCAGGCATATGCCAGTCTCCACCTGTGCACCCGCACATTGCTATGCCCATGTCTGCTGTGGTGCATCTCATACCTGTCACTACACTTTTCCGTATCCACATGTGTTCATACAGGTGTACTAGGTTTATGTGTGCAACTGTCATGCACCTATATTGTTTTCTCTACAGTCCTACATACGTATGTGCAATCCTATAACAGGGCTGCCACATCCCATTCCCTGTTTTGCCTTGTCCCCTGTGTGTTTTACACTTGCAAGCAGTCATTCACATGTGCGCTTAATGCTGGCCACTGGACTTATGCAACATTGCCATTGGAATACACGATCCACCCATGCCACCATTGTCACAGTGGATACACCATCAATGCCATACTTACACATTTGTTTCACCAATTTACATTTCATTACAGACTACTGAATGTCTGTGTATCCATAATGGGTGCTATATTGTTAATTGTATACACGTGTGCACATGTGCGACATGTGATATGCATGATTAGTTCACCAGTGTTACATGTAGTGGAGCATCATCATCATGAACACCTTTTCAAATATTCATGTAACTTTGAGTGTGCATAGAAAATATCCCAGCTGCCTGCCATCATGATTGCCATGCCTTATGTCAATGCCTTCATGGTATTGCATATCATTTGGGTATGCCTGTATAAGTATATCACCTATGTGTCTGTATGTCATTGCAGTTCATTAAACATTGCATTGCTTTGTTAGGGCTTATATCTCTTTCAGTTTGAGTACTATGCAACTTTCTTACAGTACCCATGCTGCCATGAGTTGTATCACACTGGTGTGACCACAGTGTTGGCTACATATATTGTAGTCATCATAATCCAGTCATGCTAGCATCAATATCTTTCTTAGTACATACTGTGCAGCCCAGTGTTTGCTCAACAGTGCTAGGTGTCATTTGTCCATAGTCCATTGCTGTAGATTGTCACCTTGCCATCATCTCTGCCCTAACGGCTTTGAAGCATTATATGTGACATCTGCAAAACTTCCATGTTTTGTTCATCACAGCACTATCAGCAATTTTTCACTACTATGCATGCAACATTCAGAATACATGGCATGCTGTATGCTGTAGTTTCTCATCTGATATTGTTATATTATACTTCTCTATGTATACTAGCACAATGCTGGTTTGGTTACACATCAGTTGATACTGCCACTTTTCCATGCTGCACTGCTGTCATGCAGCACTGTGGACATATCCTGTCCTATGCCAGCTAATTTTGTATACCTGTTGTTTTGTCATTTCTGTGTGATCACTGTTACATTTTTTGTAATGTGCACATCTGTATCTTTGTATGTGACCCCTGGCAGGTTACTATTCCCTCACATCTCTGTCAATGTGCTACACATACTGTTGGTCCAGTATCTTCCCATGCCGACTTGCAACATGATAGCTTGTATGTGTTCATAACTCACATGGATCTTGTCCTTCCATGACTACTTCTATACTTGTGGCTGTAAGATTCTCACAACTAAGCTGTGATACATATGAATGGTAGTTAACAACTGCATATGGGCTTTTCTGCCATATACTGCACTTTCCTTATTGCATTGGCCTTTGCTGTTGAACCAGCATGATGCTTTCATCAGTACTGCACACACTGTAATTAGTGGCCACAGCCTTCAATGCTCATTGCTGTTTTCCTATGTGTACACCTGCCCTCTTTGACCATATTGCCCATATTACCCTTTGTGTTGCATGCATTGTGTGCAGCTGTTGATACTTGTCTGAGACCAATACGGCATATTCATATTGCCACTCTTTATTTTGCATTTTTTATACCTGTCCTCATCTGTGTCCCTGCAGGTTACATGGACTGCCTGAGTATGGTATGCAGTGTCACACTGGCAAAGTGTTTTCACTGGTAGTGGCCGTGCTTTTCATTCTGTGTTATGCTACCAAACCACACTTGCATACAATCACTTACCTGTGTATAGAATGGTACATATTCCATTTTTCATGGGCAAACCTCCTCCTGCATGGTCTCTGTGTTACTATCATTATGCTTTATTTTACTGTCATATAGCCACATTCCATCTGTGGCCTGTGGTGGTCTTAGCCCTGCTATTTGGCACAGTGCTGCTGTACTTCTCAAGCCATCAGTGCAGTTGGTAGCATTTTTCCAGTGTACTTGAGCATACATGGTCACACACACTTTTTTGTGCGCCGCCTGGTTCAGTCACCTCCCTGATGCTGCCTTATGTTTTTGTATTGTGAACACCTATCTTCAACCCCTCCCTGTGTGGTGTTTCTTTTTGTTCTTGAACTTTCATGTATATTTTGTGTTTTACATTCCCCTCATTCCCCTAGATATTTCACTTGTACTTATACCTTACCAATCCATTCTTTCTCAAAAAAAGGGGCCTATCTCACAAAAACAGATACCCATACCCCTCTGAACATCACTGCAACTTGCCTTTCTTTTCTGTTGTTGTATTCACACCTTCCAATTTTCTGCTTTCCTATCATCCCCACATTCATACAAGTGTGCACTGCATGTGTTACCAATACATATCCACTCCCTCAATACATTTATACACTACTCCCTTTCAAATGTTTCAATTGTTTACATGACTGCCCTCAATTTTCATGCACTGTTTTCTGTAGACTCCTTTACATATCAGGGGAATTATGTTATTTTGGGTTGATCTATATATGCTATATTCTGTAATAATAATAAATACTTATCCACATGCTCTTGGCTGTATTTTGTTTCATCAACTCTGTCTTGCATTTATGTTTACTGACCAACTTGCACTAGTTGCATTTTTTTATCAGACAGTTTGTTCACTGCCTAGTCCCTTTGCCATATATTTCACATTCATTGGGCTACATTTGCTAACATGATAGTTGTGCTTTATCTATTTGTCGTGTAATAATTTTATAGTGTGTTAATCAATTACCATGGCATCCCAGAATGCAACACCATTCTTTTGAAATGCATCCCTATGTGGTTTTTAGATAAGTTCTATAAGATGATAGACAATAAAATTATTTTCTGTTTTAATAGTTATGTAGGAAAATAAGATAAAAAGAAAAGAAAATAAATTAGATAACAGATCCAAACCAAGTAATAGCAAAACAGGGGCTGGGGGATTTGCAGATTGCAATGTAAGACAAGTATTGATTGCGAAAGATTAAGAATATATAGAAAGTGTGCATATCTGACAGGCTTAAGAGTAACTGGGGGACTTTAGGGTCTGTGTGAAAAAGGAAATAATGGAATAATGAAAAGAATCTGTGTACTGGTTGTGGATATTACGATTCTCACCTTTATAAAATTGAAAATAGGATAAGGTCAAAACAGAGGTGTCTATGGTGCATAAATGAGCACAGCTTTTGAATGTACATTTTACTTAACTAGCTTAACTTTTTTGCTTTGTATTCTTGATGTTTCATTCTAAAGTGACATTTTCTTGCTTAATTATATATGTATTTTGAGCTACTGTTTAGAGTTTGCTTTAATTAAAGGTCAATATAATTTTTTATTTTGCACTGTATAATTTATCTGTAAACTGAATGAATATTAATAGCCTGTTCTGCTTAAAACAGATGTTGAATTGATATTCTGCTCTGCAGTTTTGTAAAGTATATTTTTAAATTATCATTTGTACGCTAGTACATTTAAAGTCTTAAAGTAATTTATTTTGTGTATGCTGCAATAAATACAGTGCCATCCAAGCTGTTAGAAAATGTGACTTGAATTATGATAAAGCTGTTTTTTTTCTTTTCACTCTCTCTCTCTCTCTCTCTCTCTCTCTTTTTTTTGCAATATGAAATTTTATTTTAGTTGCTTTTGGAGTAAACACCAGATTACGAGATTTTGTTTCAGATAATATTTAAATTGTTCTAGTGTTGTACCCCTTTGTACGATGCTACGGATAAAACATCACAGTTTTTTTCTAATACTTAATGAACATGAATTGAAATTCATTTCTCTGTGAATAAGATTTATAAAGTAAAGAGCTTTAGGGACATCTACAGCAGTTACTGAATGGTGCTTATTATTTCAGTGGAGCTCTTCATGATGTATGGGTCCTGAACTCGTGACAGCTCTTCCATTTTCCTGTGTAATTGTTGTGAGATTAGTCACTGTCTGTAATGTCATTAGCTCAAAATACATAGGGACTTGCTATTTGTATCAATGTACTGCACTTTGGACATAGGCAACAGTGTGACCTGAAACATTTTATATGTATTCTGAACTGCTATTCACTTATTGTCTGATGATCATTTTAAATTAGACAGGCTGTTCTGCTATTTAATTTCTGCAATTAGATAAGGTTGCTGATACCAGCTAGTAGTTTATGTAATACTAGATCCATCTCTCTCCTTCATTTTTATGAAATTTTCTTCTTCAGAATTTTTCACAATTTTTTGTTCAGAAATTAGACAGTGTCTCTGATATCACATCGTTAGTACATCATAGGAGCCTTAATAATTGTTGTTAAGATGGCCACAGTATTGATATTTCACACGTGTGCAGATATCTGGTCACCACAATCAATGAGATTCTTTTTCTGAGTCAGCTGCAAAAGTTCAAACAATGTAGCTTTTAAACAAACAACCTTATGTTCTTTGCCATTCTTTTCCATTATGATTAAAAACCTGTAATCTCTTTATAAGGGCATATCTACATGTGCCTGAGGTGAAAGACTCTGCTTGACAATTGCACGAAGCAAAAAACACTGAGGAACGCAATAACAAATGTCAATTACCATAGGAAATCACTTCCAGTGTGTTTTGTAACTGTGCTCTGGCAGTGATCCTTTGTTTTGGGAGATTTTGCTCATGGAATTATATATATATATATATATATATATATATATATATATATATATATATATATATATATATATATATATATATATATATATATATATATATATATATATATATATATATGTAAAAGGAGTTGTGGGGATTTGCTCCCAAATCTTGGGTTTGCATGTGGGGGAGGGGAGATTTGCCCACCTACCAAAGTACTTTCAGTTTCATTTGTGCTTTAGTTTTCAATGGTTTGGTTCCCCTGAGTTCTGACACTCAAGGTTCTACTAGTGAAGACAGTGGACCTACCGATATGATTTGTAAAGATGCAAATATAAATATACATGCATCAGATACGGGTACAAGCCATGTGATTTTTGTTATGATTTAGCTATTGTCTATTGATTTATTTGTCCTTTTGATTCTAAAATACATATTCTATAGGAGATCCAAATGATAGACATTCATACATACATACATACATGTAGTTACTATTATTATATTAACATAATAGTTTCTATGATCATGTATACTGTGATGACCCACCACTGGTCCAGTAATCCAGGACCCTCAATTCTCACCACTGGAAATAGTGGGGGATGTTCATTGAGAGGATAAAAGGTACATACACAGTACTTCCAGATGCAGCTGTCTGCATCAAGTGCAAGTTTCCTTAAGAGCACATAGAGACCACAGTCAGTCTGAAGCTGGTTTCTCACTATTTCTCCAAATCCCCAATAAGACTGCCCACTGGCACAGCTATATAGTTGAGATCTCAGCTGAGTGACCAAGCCAAGACCTCCAGCACCCCTCTGTCCAACCAGTACTTCATGCCCCTGCCCAAGTAGCTGACACACTCACTCTTTGAGGTTTGATTTACACACACACACACACACACACACACACACACACACACACACACACACACACACACCACACACACACACCTGAGAAAGGCTGGCACAAGATTACTAGCTATGCACCCTTCTTTCCAGACTATAAGGCAGTTACCACTGCCACCAGTCACTCCTTATCAGCTACTTTAGGGCCCTTAACAAAGGGTGTCCAATTTTCTTGTGTAATAATACTAATACAAATGCTAATTTGGCTAAGAGCAAGGCTGTTAGGAGGGGCCCACACATTGTCACCAAATAAATATGCAAGTAGTCTCAAAACTTAAATATGTCCACACAGATTAGCCACAATGAAAGGTTTAAATATATTTAATAATAAATAATAAAAGAACAAGACAATACTAAATATATATTCACATTTACATCAGAGTTCAAAACCACAGGAAATGTTTAAAATGACACTGCAGTACAGACTCACACAAATAAAGAAAAACAAAATTTAAACTAAGCTTCCCTCTATTCCTGACTGCATCTAATAGAGTTACTATACCCTAACAACTTGCAGCAAGGCAGATGTGGTGAATGGTTCTTGTTGCTGTTCTTGTCAGGTCCAAGACAGAATGCAGAATGCTCTGTCTCACTCAGATTCTTCTCAAAATAATATCTAAAATATTACTGCAGAGGTAGCTTGCAGAATGACATAATTTCTGATAATCTGACTTCTAGTTCCCAGGTAAAATCCCCATTGCTAAAGTTGGCAATATTTAGCATCTACCTGTAAAAGTACTCATACAAGGGCTTTTGCTCAGATCTTTGGGAGGTGCTGGAAGTCATAAAACAATTGCATTCCTTCATGCTTCCAAAGTAGTAATTAGTTCACACTGAAGACAATACAGAAAGCTTCCTGGTACAGACTTTGTGTCTCTATTTGCATTGAAGCATCTTTATGGCCTAGGCCTAGCGTATAAAGTAATTTAATTTCAGATATTTTTCTGAAGTTTGCATGACTGAGGTTAATCCTTTGGTTTCCTCTGTTAACATTTAAACAGTTACAGTAGTGCACATATTTCTGTTCTGTTCCAGTAGGGCACACTGTGGATACATTTTAAGCACTAGACCTTTACAAATACCTTTTCAACACAAACATCTGTACAGAGCAGTTTGATATACACAAGACATACAGTTCCAATACATTTGTAACACAAGCATCTTATATAAATTAGTTTGATATTCACAAATGACATATAATTATTTACATAATTCCAGCTAGCTGTGTTCGTCACATATACATATTATAATTTAATGAACCTTAGACTTCACAACACATCCATATCATGTAGTTATTACTTAAATATAAACTGTAATAGCACCAATTCCTTATTATTGTGTGTTGCATAAAATTTATTTCCCTGTCAGATTATCTGCTGTGTAAAATAAATGTTACATATTTTATCCTTATCATGTTAAATATACTTATACCATTTAAGGGAATCTAAATGTATTTGGATATTTTTAGGTATGAGGTAACTCAGTCACTGTAGCAGTAAATCATACAAACACTGAAGAAAAAAAACAGATTCTATGTAGCAGGTGACCTTACATTCCCAGGACTATGAATATGACAGATATCAGATAGATAGTTTAGACTATGAGCAGTAACAAAAGTTTTGTACTGAGTTTTGTTCATGTTTGCACAAGGCTATGTATATTTAAAATGGTTTACTATTGTTTCTTCGAACAGAAAAACATTTTCCGTTTGGAAAAATGGATAGTAATACCGAAATGAAAAATAACGAACGGTGACAATGTCGAACCGAATGCTCGACGCATTTGACTCGACATTGTTGTCGAAACCAACGCGTGATAGCCGTATAGGAGCTGATGTAAATCAGACTACTATTCGACAAATCACGTATTTGCAGGGGGGGGCAAGCTACCCTGCACTCCCCATGTGGGGGATGCACCCCCCCTACACCCCCCTTCTTATATATTCTAACTCTGAGATCACACTACAGTGGGGATGTGGATGAATTTCCACTCCCCACTGTACCGTGATCTCCATGCAGATAGTCGACTTACACTTATGCAAATGTAGTAAGTAGTGCATTTGCATAAGTGTAGTCGACTATCTGGTTCACAAATATTTGTGCGCTCGACATTCTGATTTTCGGCACATGCAGCCGACAGAATGTCATTCCCACAAACGTGTGTAAACCATTTAAAACAGCTGTACATAACTTAGTGACATAATTGTGAATCTCACTTTGAATGCTTTTAAATGGGATAGTTGCTTTTTTAAATATTATCAGGTTGAAGGGCCGTTTATTTACCATAAATATTATAGTAAAAAAAAAAAAAAAATATATATATATATATATATATATATATATATATATGTGTGTGTGTGTGTGTGTGTGTTTGTGTGTATACACACACACACACACACACACACACACACACACACACACACACACACACACACACACACACACACACACACACACACACACACACACACACACACACACACACACACACACACACACACACACACACACACACACACACACACACACACACACACATATTAAACTACATCAAGCATAAGTGACACGCCATCAGATGACACTTTTCAAAAGAGATCCTCCAAACAAAATAAAAATCTTGAGTCATATCAAGTGTTGTACTTATAAGGTAATTCCCAGTACACCTATATGTGTGAACAGTAAATCTGTTGCTGCTTAGTTCCTGAAAACTTCCTCTGATTTACAGAAACAAAGGTCTTAGACAAGTCTTCAATGATAGTGGTGTTAAGACAGCTTGTATCCATGCTCTGTATCGCTGTATTTTAAATATGTGAAGTCCTGGTGACTCATTAAATGCTATGTAGAGGTGATAAGAAAAATAAGATTTTAATTGAATATTTTTATTTATTAGCCAGGGTTAATGATATGATTTAATGAGTGTGCAGCAAAAGTCTCTCTTTCTCTCTCTTTCTCTCCATGAACTATTGCATTGTTTAATTATATATGGTACCTTAAATTGCCTTATTAAACACATCAAACAACGTTTTTCTGATTGTAGAAAATCAGATCAGTAGTGGAGCATAGGCATCCCTAATACTACCTGCCTTCCATATGTGCTACTTCTGTAACTTGTATGGTAAGGCGTACTCACTGATGCCACCTGGTTACTATACCACAGGCAGAGACACCATGTTCTGCACAGTTTGACTTGTGTGCCTGGCTTTACAGTGTGTGCAGGCTGTGATCATTTTTTAAATAGTTTTCACTGTGTCACTTTTGGAGTGGAAAGAAAGAAAGAAAGAAAGAAAGAAAGAAAGAAAGAAAGAAAGAAAGAAAGAAGGACAGTTTTCAGCCATCATGCAGCTTATGTTAGGATAAAGAAATCATGGGATTCAGGTAAATGTAGATGCAGTGCTTACCTACATTCAAGCAATGAGCAAATAGTGGGTTTGAAGTTCATTGCAATGTACCTTAGCAAAGTGTATTTTGCTAATGGATTTTGATAAATAAACATTTCACTAAAATGGACATTTCACTAAAATGGATGAATAGTACTGCGGTGGTGGTGCTGCGGTAGCGTTGTCACCTCACAGTAAGACGTTGTCCTGTTCGATTCTTAGCTAGAGCATCTTCTGTGTGGAGACATGCGTGAATGGGCATACCTTTGTTGAAGGTTGTGTGTCAGGGCCGGCAACTCGGCACGTAAAAATCTACTGCCAATCATTATTGGACCGGAGTTCCGCTGTGGCAACCCCTAACTGGGAAAAGATGAAAGACACAAACAAACTAAAATGGATGAATAGTTTTGCCTACACCAATTACTTTAATTTGGAGGGCATATGAATTAAGAATTGTGTTATCCAAATGTTATCCCTTTTTTCAGGATGGCATGACCTTCAAGTCAGAAGAAATAACATGGGAGGAGTGTGGTGCATCCTCTGTCATTGGGGATGCAGGGCATTTGCCCTTACCTTTGCAATGTATTTTTAAGGTTTATTTGTGTCATGTTGTCCAATATTCAGTTTAAATGCTATTTTGATGAACTATATTAAGTTTAATTATATTTCAGTAAGTAAAACTAGATCTCACATTGTCAAATGTTGAATCAGAAGTAGGTTAACAAAATGAACATGTAAATATGTGTGTGATGGATCATTTTTATGAGGGAATCGTTAGCTTATTGGATAATGTCAGTGTTTGCTGTCAGTGATAGGTGGCAACAGAGAGAGGGGACAAAGTGTTAAGGTCTGTCAAATGATGGTGAAGTGTAGACACAATTTTGCACAGCTTTGACTAGACTAGAAGAAAATAACAAATCTACAAGTTTCAAATTCAGCAACAGGCCTGGACTTCATTAACCTTTTGCTAAAGCATTCAGTGCAATTTGATTGTCGCTCTCTGTATGCATGAATGTCACAACTATCAGCATACTGAAGGTCAGTAGAACTGGCCTTGGAAATGTTGGTAATCGAATACAGATATGCAACATCAATTACCTCTCTATGCTGTCAGCATTTTGGTTTGTTTCAGTGAGTAGATATTATTTGATGAATATCAGGAAGATCTGCTAGAAAGCATCTGTGTTGAGTCCTGACTAGTCTGCTGCTAAAATGTTGTGTATGATGCTAGGAATCACTAAGTTTTCAGACAGCCTCAACATCTAGATACATTTAGTAGTAGTGTCATTTCTAATTTTAAAACTAGTAGTGATAGAATTATCAGAAATACAAGTTACTATTTCTTTGTCCATAGAAGGCTGTTATTTTGTTACCACTGCTGATAAATATGATTTAGAGATTGTATCAGACAGTTTACTCAATGAACTGCACAACATTAATGCAGCAGTAAGAAAAAACATGTACACAGAAGTAGCAAAAAACTTTAAAGGAAGTATTAGAAAAAAAAGGTTTTGAGACGGCCCGAAAGAAAACACCTGGGGAATGATATTTGTAATCTGGCTATCTTCTCTTTCTATCGAAGAGATAGTATTGAGCAAGGTTTGCCTCTTACGACTATGCATTTATTAATCATTTTGATTTGTTTATAGCTAGAGGGCTAGATTCTAAAAGACATGTTCTCAGTATAATTGACTTATTCAGGGGTAACGCCTATCTTTAATGCAGGCTTACACTGGGACCAGTTTCCAAAAGACTTGTTCTCAGTATAACTGAGTTATTCAGGGGTAAGGCCTATCTTTAAAGCAGGCATCAGTGTCCAAAAGGCTTGCCCTTGGTGTAAGTGGCCTAGTCTGCTGTACTACAACATTTTCACTGTTTGAGCATTTACTTCACAATATTTACCACCATTATATTAGACTTGAATCAAAACTCCATCAGATCCAGAATGTCCAGCTTTTGTCACAGTACTTGTAAGCAGAGCAGAAAGTACATTGAAAAACGACATCTCTTCAACAGTGTAAATTTATCTAAAAGACTGCTTTGAGAAGTCACAGAAATATTTACTCTGTTTTGTTTGATGGAAATTAATTCAGCAAAAGTCAGATACATAGATGTTTATGATTTTATCTCATTCTCACTTTTTTCTAATGCAGGATTTGAAATGCCAAAATATCAAGATGCAGCTAAACTTTATTATGGTAGTAAAATTCAAAGATTATATGATATTACTCATTATGGGTCTCTGAAGCCGTAAAGTCTTCATAGAAAAACTTTTTCTACAACTTAATAAATATCTATACCTGTTTGCTGATTAAAAAGTGGCTGGAATGAATAACTTGGTGCACTTTTTTATTTACCCCTCTTCTTAGCTTCCTTATCATGCATGTTATTACTGCTAGCTGATTAAAGCGGCAGTGTTGGCAAAAATGTTTGTAAGCAGGCACTGTTGTTTATTTTTTCTAACAGAAGGAGTAAAAAATGTGGTGCCTTTTGAAGAGTCTTGAAACAAAGCTATGTGGTTAACCATTAAAGCACTGCCATAATAGCCTGAAAAAATAACACAATAAAACAAAAATGCCGGAGGAAAGACACATGGCAGATTATCAAAGATGAAGCAAAGTTTAAGTACTGTTTATGCAGGGTCTACTTGTTGTCCATTAAGGCCTGATGAAGTAAGCCAAGGTAATTATTTTCTATCATCAAAATGAATGTTTCTCTTTAAGTGAATTTCTATCAGAACCACAATCCTCTGAACTTCATTTCTGCTGCTACACAGTCTTTACCTATCCTCGGCTTCATCTTTCTGTGAGACCCTGAAAATGTTACAGCATTAGAAAAATACAATATCAGACTCTCTTTGTGTTACACAGTTTATAGAAGGCAGACTCTCTTTTTGTTGCACTGTTCAGATAATGCACATACCTTAAAATGTGTCATGAAAGATTACAGAGTACTTGTTACAGTGGTAGAATTCAATTGATCCCCATGTATTACAAGATGGTAGCGGCAAGTCAAGTCACATCAGCCTCTGTCTACCATTCTGCAGCAGTAAAGTATCTGTGTCAGTCCTAATCTCAGCTCACTAGGCATGATATAAAAGTGCATTCTGGTCAAGCAACTTGCTTAATGTGATACAAAATCAAAAGAAAACTCTGAGCATCAGACACAGCACTACAACAGGAATCTTTTTAGGAATTTCTGCCTTTAATTTTCTAAACTAAATTACCAGATATCTCTCTCTCTCTTTGGGTTTACCTCTTTTTAATCCAACCCTCTGTGAATCTACATAAGAGACAGTAGTAGAAGTCAGCCTGCCCATCTTATTCACTCATCTGTCTTGCTGGTAGTTTTGCATCTGACCTTCCTGTGCTCTTCAGCTACTCATCTACAGACCATCTTGAATTCATCCACTGGGCTGCTATCCCTGCTTCTACCCAGAAATCTGTTGTATTCCTACATGTCCTATTCTTTAACAAATGCAGTATGTCTCTGATTATATTACTCCTTCAGTTTTATGTACTATCATCTCATTCATGTCTCTTTTATTAAAGTATCTCCTCTTCATTTCCATAGACTATAATCTCATAATGTATTTTTTATTAACTGATTTCCTTCCTGTGTAGTCATCAGCATACAGTTCACCCCATATTCTCCTTTCTTTTGTCTGTCTTCTGTTGAACCTTTCTGATCATACTTCCTTGCCAGTGATGAGAGTAATGCTGGAAATTTTACTAACAAAAGGTTTAATACATTCAAAGACAATAAGTGAAATTTGTACTGGTGCATAGTAAACTGTGTCACTCTCTCTTGTCTTATACTATTTTAATGTTTTAATAACCCAATGATATTATTAAAAAAAACATGTAGCTAATAACCTGTGACCTTAAACCAATGTGTTAATCATTCAGAAAGATCCAACATGAGGAAGAACAGGAGGTTCACATTTAAATGCTGCTAGCTGAGACAGTGTTCACATTTTGGGTAAGACATGTTGCTATTTCTTCAGCTGCTGCTGGTCTAGGCTGGACCAATAGAACTTCTATAGGTTCATAGAAGGTTATTAGTCTATTGGCTCTAGGGGCTTTACAAGCCTAGCCATGTTATACCCTTGTTCCCTAACTGACCTTGATTAGATAGTCATTATTAGCAGAGTGAGTCTATGATCAGCACTGACTGTCCCTGTCCATGAGGGACATAGGTGTCACCTCCAGGATGAATTTACGGTCTCCTATCAAATTGTCCAGTTTGCGCTTGAATAGGGGCATTGAGGAGCTCTGCTTCATGTGAATTGGGAGTTTATTCTAAAGGGTCAGCAATCTATTGGAGATATATCTGTCTCTCCATCATCTTCTGTTAATGTCACAGGCTAGGTTGAGATCCCTGGAGCAAGTGACTCTTGTTCCATTTGACTTGAGGGTGTGCAACATTTCCATTAGGGCAGGGTCAAAGACTGCTCTGTAGGCCAGGCACAAGTTGCCTCTCAACAGCCTGTAGGATACAGAGTACAGTGATAGAGCTTTCAGTCTTTCCATGTAGGTCATGTTTTGGAGGCCCTGAATTTTCTTGGTGAGAAACGTCTTTGGTCTCTCCATTTGCTGCAGGTGTCTGGTGAGGTAAATGCAAAAGGGAGCTTTGTACTCTATTAGTGATCTGATGAGGGTCAAGTACAGAGGAGTTATAACATCCTTAGTCTAGGATGTGATGCTCTTACTTATGAGATTCACAAAGTAGAAGGCTTTGCTTACCACTGTGAAGAACACATGGTGATCAAAGTTTAGATTGCTATCAACCTTTGTTCCCAAATCCTGCAGCAATGGGTTTCACCTTATGGGGCGCTGTCAGTATTGTAATTTGCAGTCCTCTTTGTCAAAGGGGATAATAATGAAATTTTTTTGCTTTTAGTTTTAGACCATGGCTTTGGCACTGGTCATTTGTCTGAGTTAGCCCCTTTTGTAATATGTTAACATCATTTGGGGACTCAGGATTGCACCCAGTTTGCAATCATCAGTGAACATGGAAAGCCACAGGCCATCTACTTTTACCTGGACTTCCAAGAATTAGATTCCAAATAGTAGAGGGCCCAGCACAGATCCTTGTGGTACGCCAGTGGTAATTGGTCTACTGGTAGAGCTGGAATCCCCAACTTTGACAGTATGTGTTCTGTTAGTGAGCCAGTTGGCTACCCATCTAGTGACATATGGGTTAATCCCCACCTAGGAAAGTTTCTCAATGATACTTGAGTGGGGGATAGTATCAAAAACCTTGGCTAAGTCAGGATAGGTGGTAAGTACTGTTTTTCCTACATCCAGGGTTTTGCTGATATTCATGAAGAAGTCCACCGCGTTTGGTAAGCAAGATGTGGGTCACAAGTTTGACGGTCTACTATGTCCTTGTTGATAAGGTCCATGATAATTCTTTCCATGCCCTTGCTGATAAGGCCAGTTAGGGTCTATAGTTCCCAGGGTCAGTTTATAGACCCCCTTTGTGTAAGGAGATTATTCTTGCTGAACTCCACTCTGCTGGAACAAAGCAGTGCTTAGACTGAGGTTAAAGAGATGCCAAATGGTTCCACTAGGTCTTGTTTTAGATTGTTTAGACTGGGATGTTATCTGGTCCCATACAGGCCATATTTTTTACCTTGGAGAACTTGGTTTATTTTGCATACTGCATGAAGTGTTTTAGTTATTATATAGGGAAGACCAATAGGACACTGAGAGAAAGGGTATTAGAACATGTTAATGATGTAAGACATAAAAGAATGAAAAGTGCCTTAGCAGCACATGTTAGTGACCGTGGAGCTGGTCATGATTTTAAGTTTTTAGTGTTAGAAGTTTTAGAGTGTAATGGGGAAGGTGATTTTAAAAACTTCACTGAACAGAGTGAACAAGAGTGGATAGTGCTTCTGAATGCACATCAGCCTCCTGACTTAAATGAGGGTGTTACTCTAAAACATGTGCTTAGGACACATCCACTTCTACACTAATAATTTAGTTTATATATGCATATATATTTTTATAAGTTATATTATAGGTAGATGTTTGGCTATATCTTTAAGGGAAGGACAAGTTTTTACCATGTAATTGATTAATTAATGTTAGGTGGGTATATAATTAATTCAGATGTACTGTGTTAGTAGCTCTGAAGAAGCAGTCAGTAGACTGAGAAAGCACTCACCTCCTTGTTTTTTATCTTTGTGTGCAGCTAAAGAATGTCTTATGATTATCTTTAGCTAGGGATGCTATCAAAAGCACAGCAGCACTACACGAGGGGCACATGGCTCAAGGACATGGTGCCATACCTTGAACTAACAATGAAGTCTGGAAATCACAAAGTTTGTTGTACCAGAATTATCTGCTATGCACACTGTGAGATATTACTTGATATGCATCTCTCTCTGGATGATGATACATTTCAGTATAAGCTTATTGCACTCCAGTGAACATAACAGAGAAAGACACTAACAGATATTTAACCACCAAACAAATTATAATTCTCAATGATGTGCTGTCAAAGAAAATGCAAGGTGTAGTTGTCTTTATATAAGGCTGAAGTTGAGGATATTGGATTCTAGATTAAATACACATTTCCTGAGAGAATTTGTATTAATACTGGTGTAAATGTCAGCGACAGATGAGCATATCCTTCCAGAACAATGTCAACATGCTGAGATTGTTCAATAATATCTGCTGCTTTTCTAATTGCAGACAACATTAATGGTATACAGGATCATAGCACTTATATGAATCTTGACACACTGTCACTGAATATGATGATGATGATGTCATTGATTGGTTATGATGGCACCATTATACATTAGATTTATTGCAGTGTGTGCTGACACTGCTGAATTAACCAACCATACTTTTCTTCAGGAAAAAAATTATATTCTCATTGGACTGATATCAGTTATGTACCATATAGCTCTTATGGCTGAAATAAACAATTGGATAATTTACTAAAGCACTTGAAATTGGTGGATTTGCACAGGCTTATGAAACGAATAAGATATTTTCTATTACAAAGAAACATGCTTTCTTTGCTCATAATGACAAATTTCCTATAAGCTAATACTGGGGAAGATATACCAATGGGATAGTTTATATAGATACTGTACTTGTAGGGACCAATTTAAGGATATATTGTCCTAGTCATTATAATTGAAGTATATGATAAATTGTACTCCATTATCTTCCACCCTCATCCAATCCCCTATCTAAA